>NC_052309.1:80850749-81150749 GCF_016432855.1 Salvelinus namaycush
CTACCATTTCCCCATTTCTGTAATCTCTGCACTCGTTTTGTCCTACCCCTCTTCCGTCCTCTCTACTTCAGTGACCCTACATGCCCTTAAATCACTCTTAACATCTCCCCTTCCCCCATGGCCTTTAATCAACACACACACACACATGTACACCGTCCCCTCCCCTCTCCTCCTCTTTCCTCTCTCACATTGTCTGTAAACAAAGCACAGCGCATGAATGAAAAGAGGAGAGCGAGGCAGGGAAACGGGAGGAAGGAGACGCATCAAGACAGACAGGAAGAAGAAGAGAGATTCAGCTGGCGATGAGCAGCAGAAGGAAGAGAGAGAATTAGAGCGAGAGAGATTCTCTTTAAAAAGGCACTCACATCATCTCTGTCAGTGCTTCGTTCGATGTATGTCGATGTTGTCTTCTGTCGCCTTTCCCTCCCTCCCTCTCTGCCTCCCTGTCTCTCGCTCAATCTCCCCCTCTCTCTCCCCCTACCTCTCTCTGGTGCCTTTCTGCCTTCACTGCCTATTGCTGTTCTTCTCTCTCTCCTTCCCTCCCTCTCTTTTTGTTTCTCTCTCTGCATGTTACGCTATACTGCTGTGAATTTAGTGTATGGCCGCGCGTGTGTGTGTGAGAGAGAGGGAGAGCGAGAGCGAGGGAGAGCGAGAGCGAGAGAGAGGGAGAGAGAGAGAACGAGAGAGAGAGGGAGAGGGAGAGAGAGGGAGAGAGTGAGTGAGAGAGAGAGAGGGAGAGAGTGAGAGAAAGAGAGTGAGAGAGAGAGAGAAAGAGAGAGCGAGTGAGAGAGGGAGAAAGAGTACAAGGGGGAGGGGGCAAGAGAGTGAATGTTGGCAGGTGTTTGGTCATGTTAGTGTGTGTGACTCATGTGTGTGTGGTCATGTGTGTGTGGTAATGTGTGTGTGGTCATGTGTGTATGAGTGTATGTGTGCATGAGTGTTCACCTATAATGTAAAACATGTACAATGTGCACCAGAATGTGATTGGAAAGCACCTCTTGTGATGGAGGGCAATAATCCACTCTTCTCTAGAATGTGTGTGTGCTTCCTTGTCCCCATTTCACAGACCGCTGCCCCAGAACAGTTGTCATGTGTGTTACTAGGGGAGTTCACTGCCATGGGCTCTGAGACACAGGGAGAGAGGGGGCACGGAGGAGGGAGGCTTATTTGGATGGAAGAAGAGAGCAAGGAAGGAAGGAAGGAAGGAAGGAAGGAAGGAAGGAAGGAAGGAAGGAAGGAAGGAAGGAAGGAAGGAAGGAAGGAAGGAAGGAAGGAAGGAAGGAAGTAAAGGAGTAAAGAAGGGAGGATAAGGACAAATAGGGAGAAAGGAGGAATGGATTGATAAAGATGGACACTAGGGGTGAAAATGTATAGAGGGAGAACATCTTTCCTTGATCATCTCTCCTCTTCCTCTAATCCTTGTTAATGTAATCGCTGTGCCACAATATCAATTTAAGCCATTCATTTAGCTGACTGCCGTCTCGACCGAGCCTTGTTAAACTGTCACAGCTAGTCAGAGCAGTAAAAGCCTGCTTCATTAGACAGATCAGGAGGTGTACAAGATCTCTTACTGTCAATATAAAAACATCTTCCATCTAAAGGCGGATTGAAAGGTGATGAGGTGAAAGGGGGGTTGTTCATTCATGTCTATTTCCTCTCCTGCGTTCTCTCTCCCTTTTCTCTTCTTCGTCTAATTCTACATACTGTAGAATCTCTCCTTCTCTTCACCTCCTTTCTTGCTCTGTTCATCCCTCTCTCCCTCCAGAGTGCCCTTCACTGTCTGTTCTCCAGATGGAAACACCACAGGGGAGGGAGGGTGATTGAGAGAAAATTAAAAAGTACAGGGGGGTGAGTAAAATGGTGATGAATAAAAATAAAGGGAGTGATAGAGAGAAAGAGGTGGAAGGGGTGACAAAGACAAATATAGAGGAGTGGAAAAAAGCAGGGTGAGATGGATCCACACTAGTGCTCTGATAAAAACTGACTTAGCAGTGAGTTAGCAGTGAGTTAGCAGTGAGTCAGCAGTGAGTCAGCAGTGAGTTAGCAGTGAGTTAGCAGTGAGTTAGCAGTGAGTTAGCAGTGAGTCAGCAGTGAGTTAGCAGTGAGTCAGCAGTGAGTCAGCAGTGAGTTAGCAGTGAGTTAGCAGTGAGTCAGCAGTGAGTTAGCAGTGAGTTAGCAGTGAGTCAGCAGTGAGTCAGCAGTGTCACAGACTGACTAAACAACCTGGAGTTGTATATCGTATGAGTACATTTGTTTAAATATCCCTGATGTGGGTGTAGAAATGTTTGTGTGAGTTTCCATGTAGGTGTCAGTCACTTGGTAGAGCACGTAAGTCTAAATGAAATTATGCAAAATAATGAATGCTTTTGTGTGTGTTTGTGTTGTCTGTGATAGCGAGCGGGCAGGGAGAAGGATTATATGTAAATAATACATGTGATTTATAATGTGTTTATTTCTTTATAAATAATTCTCTCTTCATACAGTCCAAGTCCGGGACCGTTAAATTGGTTTGCCTCATAACAGAGCCTCTCTGAGCCGCCACGCAAAAACATGACATTAAAGAGAAGGACATTACATCACTAGGTGTTAATGAGAGGAGTTACACTCCAAAGTGTCAACGTAGCAATCTGGAAGTCAACAACAACAACAACGACAACATAATCAACAAGCACATCAGTAGAGGACACGTCGATGACAGTCTACAGAAGTTCAGATATCAGACCAGTACTGTATGTAACTTCAGATATCTGACCAGTACTGTATGTAACTTCAGATATCAGACCAGTACTGTATGTAACTTCAGATATCAGACCAGTACTGTATGTAACTTCAGATATCAGACCAGTACTGTATGTAACTTCAGATATCTGACCAGTACTGTATGTAACTTCAGATATCAGACCAGTACTGTATGTAACTTCAGATATCTGACCAGTACTGTATGTAACTTCAGATATCAGACCAGTACTGTATGTAACTTCAGATATCAGACCAGTACTGTATGTAACTTCAGATATCAGACCAGTACTGTATGTAACTTCAGATATCAGACCAGTACTGTATGTAACTTCAGATATCAGACCAGTACTGTATGTAACTTTAGATATCTGACCAGTACTGTATGTAACTTCAGATATCTGACCAGTACTGTATGTAACTTCAGATATCAGACCAGTACTGTATGTAACTTCAGATATCTGACCAGTACTGTATGTAACTTCAGATATCTGACCAGTACTGTATGTAACTTCAGATATCAGACCAGTACTGTATGTAACTTCAGATATCTGACCAGTACTGTATGTAACTTCAGATATCTGACCAGTACTGTATGTAACTTCAGATATCTGACCAGTACTGTATGTAACTTCAGATATCTGACCAGTACTGTATGTAACTTCAGATATCTGACCAGTACTGTATGTAACTTCAGATATCAGACCAGTACTGTATGTAACTTCAGATATCTGACCAGTACTGTATGTAACTTCAGATATCAGACCAGTACTGTATGTAACTTCAGATATCTGACCAGTACTGTATGTAACTTCAGATATCAGACCAGTACTGTATGTAACTTCAGATATCTGACCAGTACTGTATGTAACTTCAGATATCTGACCAGTACTGTATGTAATTTCAGATAGTAGCAGATAGTCCCCAGCACTGTCCAAATCATAACAGATCCATTACAGCCCAGCTTACATCACAGTATATCACCCAATCACAATCCATCGCACAGTAGATCACCCAATCACAATCCATCGCACAGTAGATCACCCAATCACAATCCATCGCACAGTAGATCACCCAATCACAATCCATCGCACAGTAGATCACCCAATCAAAATCCATCGCACAGTAGATCACCCAATCACAATCCATCGCACAATAGATCCCCCAATCACAATCCATCGCACAGTAGATCACCCAATCACAATCCATCGCACAGTAGATCCCCCAATCACAATCCATCGCACAGTAGATCCCCCAATCACAATCCATCGCACAGTAGATCACCCAATCACAATCCATCGCACAATAGATCCCCCAATCACAATCCATCGCACAGTAGATCACCCAATCACAATCCATCGCACAATAGATCCCCCAATCACAATCCATCGCACAGTAGATCACCCAATCACAATCCATCGCACAGTAGATCACCCAATCATAGTCTCTAGTGGATCACTTCCACACATACAACACAGATGAGGTTAATATACAGTATATTACCCATAGTCCCAAACACAAGTTGACACAGTACTGTAGATCACTCTAACAAAGCCCATCTTACAGCGACACAACTCACTCCAACATACCCCAAGCATATCCAGGGCAAGATCACTCAACTCACTGACTTCCAGGTAGACCTCTGAGTATGACACTGTAGAGAAAGTCTCCCCATCCTTACCTGGGAGCGTCGAAGCTGTCGTAGGAGCCCACGGTGTAATGACGAAACAGTCTCTTGGCTTTCTCACTGCGGCTCTCTAAAACACACGACCACAGTGTTATCAGCATGATGCCTGCCTGCCACACTGACCAACACTGTCACTACAGTCACGCGCTGCTGTTAGACTACAGCCTGAACCTCGACAGTAAACGTCTCTCTATTGAGTCTCTACAAACAGTAAAACCAGCTGTGTTTACCACTGCAGCCTTAGGCCTTAGTGGTGGGCAGACACCACTACTACGACTAGTGTAGAACCTTCCTTCCCTGTCAAGCCACACCGTGTTTCTGCTGCTCTAATCATTCTGAGAGTCTAGAGTGGTATTTTCCCAGTGTTACTACCTAACTGGAGACCTCCTGCTAAATGTGTTGTTTTTTATGCCTGTGTGTCTATGTGTAGCAGCCAGCGCTGCCGTGTGTGTGTGTGTTTTTCTGACCAATGAGAGGGTAGAGAGAGAGAGGCATGCTGTGTGTGTCTGCAGGTGTGTGGTCGGGGCCTCACCTGAGCGGTTGTCCTGGCTACGGACTGCCACTTCCTCTACACAGTCTGAGGGGAACCAGCCGGTCCGTCCCTTAACCGTGCCCTCCCAGAAGCCTCCCTCGCCCACACTCAGAACTGCACGAGGGGACAGGAAAGAGTGTCGCGCGTCAGAGCCATTACCTCACACAGTCAGTATACACAAAACAACATATAGGCACAAACCACGACAAGGAAATAGCCACAACATGTAAACACACACAGAGGAATGTAAACGCACAAACAGGCATGCAAACCTCTCTACGTACTCACCAAGACATACATACCTGGAAACACCTTAGACTCACTCACAGACACACACATATTCATACCTGCAGACATTGAAGACAAGGACATACAAGGACCTTACACTCTCATTAAGACAGGTAGACTACATCCACTAGACAGACTCATACATACACCACTCACATCAGCAGACAGAGACCTAGCCTGGGTACCAGCATGAACATTTAATCTCCTGGGCAAATGTATCAAGCTGGCACCCAGGCTAGCAAACACTTTGAATTCACATGAAAAAACACCCAGCCAGACAGTCACACAGCCATTCTCTGACACAGACACACTAAACACACACACCTTTGACTTTGTCTCCCTTGCTGATGCTAATCTCTCTGTCTCCCTGGGCGGAGTGGGAACGCGTGGCCACAAACACACGTCCTGGGACGGCGCTGTAGAGACGCCTCCGCTGGCCCCCTGCAGCCATAACCGTATTGCTGCTGACAGACCCCGCCCTGGCCAGAGGGGGGCAGCGTTCAGCATACAGCACATACATTACAGTACACAACCAACTCAGTGGCCTTGTGGTTAGTATCTGCCTTCACGCTACAGAAACAGGAGACAGGCTCCTGCCCTATGGGCCGTTCTGGCTCGGACAAGGCTTATACTATACACAACCCTCATGCACAGTAGACCCAATCCTAACTTGAGGTCTGCATGGATAATTTGGACTTTTGTGAAAACCATCTATTGACGGGAGATTTGTGTGCAAATTATTAATACAGATTTCATGTTTGGATTGGGTGCCATGTTAGAGTCACAGCAGAGAGGGACAACTGACACTGCTGTAGATGAGCACGCTATAATGGAACTACACATCAACGGTTCTATCAGAACCATAGTCAATCTTACCCTCCTGCTCCTGCTCCTCCTGCTCCTCCTCCTGCTCCCCCTCCTGCTCCTCCTCCTCCTCCTGCTCCCCCTCCTTCTCCTCCCTGCCTCCGACTCTGCCGACTCCTGTCCTCCTTATCCCCTGCTCTCCCTCGGGACGGGGAGCGAGTCCGCGCCCCACGGGGACTACTGGAGCTACGCATGGTACCTGAATGCTTATAGCCCTGAGAGAGCGAGAGAGAGAGAGCGAGAGACACAGAGAGAGACAGAGAGAGAGACAGAAAGAAACAGAGAGACAGAGAGAGAAAGAGACAGAGAGAGAGACAGAAAGAGAGACAGAAAGAGACAGAGAGACAGAGAGAGACAGAGAGAGAAAGAGATGAAGGGGCAACACCGGTTCAGTGGTCTGTACTACAGTATATTAGTGATGTACTACAATATATTAGTGATGTACTACATTATATTAGTGATGTACTACAGTATATTAGTGATGTACTACAGTATATTGGTGATGTACTACAGTATATTAGTGATGTACTACAGTATATTAGTGATGTACTACAGTATATTGGTGATGTACTACAGTATATTAGTGATGTACTACAGTATATTAGTGATGTACTACAGTATATTAGTGATGTACTACAGTATGTTGGTGATGTACTACAGTATATTAGTGATGTACTACAGTATATTAGTGATGTACTACAGTATATTAGTGATGTACTACAATATATTAGTGATGTACTACAGTATATTGGTGATGTACTACAGTATATTAGTGATGTACTACAGTATATTTGTGATGTACTACAGTATATTAGTGATGTACTACAGTATATTAGTGATGTACTACAGTATATTGGTGATGTACTACAGTATATTAGTGATGTACTACAGTATATTAGTGATGTACTACAGTATATTAGTGATGTACTACAGTATATTGGTGATGTACTACAGTATATTAGTGATGTACTACAGTATATTAGTGATGCACTACAGTATATTAGTGATGTACTACAGTATATTAGTGATGTACTACAGTATATTGGTGATGTACTACAGTATATTAGTGATGTACTACAGCATATTAGTGATGTACTACAGTATATTGGTGATGTACTACAGTATATTGGGGATGTACTACAGTATATTGGTGATGTACTACAGTCTATTAGTGATGTACTACAGTATATTGGTGATGTACTACAGTATATTGGTGATGTACTACAGTATATTAGTGATGTACTACAGTATATTAGTGATGTACTACAGTATATTAGTGATGTACTACAGTATATTGGTGATTTACTACAGTATATTGGTGATGTACTACAGTCTATTAGTGATGTACTACAGTATATTGGTGATGTACTACAGTATATTGGTGATGTACTACAGTATATTAGTGATGTACTACAGTATATTAGTGATGTACTACAGTATATTAGTGATGTACTACAGTATATTGGTGATTTACTACAGTATATTGGTGATGTACTACAGTATATTAGTGATGTACTACAGTATATTGGTGATGTACTACAGTATATTAGTGATGTACTACAGTATATTGGTGATGTACTACAGTATATTGGTGATGTACTACAGTATATTGGTGATGTCCTACAGTATATTAGTGATCTACTACAATATATTGGTGATGTACTACAGTATATTAGTGATGTACTACATAGCTACATTACATGATACATGATGTGAAACAGTACAGTAATTCTCCCAGACTAGGTGTCCAGGTGCTAGGTTCCTTCCTCTACCTGTACAGACACAATGTTGGAGCCTGGTGTATTGGGCAGTGCCATCCAGTCAGGCAGGTTCATACTGTTATCACTGTTGGCACGCAGGAAGGGGTGAGGGTGTGGCAGCGCCAGGGTGCGCGGCGCACTCTCTCGCCTCTGAGGGGCGTATTTGGGAGACTCAAGAAAAGGTACTGAGAGAGTGTGAGAAGGAGAGAGAGAGACAGAGAGGTATAAACTAGTCATGTTTAGTTCACTTGCAGCACTCATTCAGATAGCACGGACAGGAAATATCCCAGTATAATTGGCACACATACAAAATAATGTAATAAATATTATGTGTGTACGCACAACATTGTTTTTAAAGAAACATGTGAATGCCGAACCACTCTCACATACTGTCACATACGTTCATAGAGCATAAACTCCTAGACACAGCCACAGGTCAGAACGTACCTACATATGTGTCCCGGTGGTTTTTGATAATCTCTCCTAGCTCAAAATGTCCGGACATGACAGCCACCTGAAACACACACGCTAGCAGTGTAAGGAACAGTTCTCACAGCACCCTCCACACACACAGTATGCACATATTCCTTGTCTCGGCTGGCCTTTTGTAAGGAGCACAGAGTACGAGAACCCAGCTCAAGGGGTCAGGCAGAATTCTCCCACCTTGGACCCTCGTACACGTCACAGAATAATATCACTAACACTGGTACATCTCATCCAATAGCATTTTCTGCTTTAGTAACTTCATCACACACAACCCCATCCAAGCAATGTACATACAAATACATCATTCCATTAGCCCAGCCATGTATTGTATAATCACCTGAAATGGGTTCTGCCCACTGTTATTCTTTGTGTCTTTATTGGCTCCCCTGTAAAGTAGAATTCGTGCACAGCTGTCCTGTATGGACAAAATACATGTCAATCAATTAGCAGCAAATAACTGTAATACTGGATTACAAAACTACAAAGTCATCTTTATTTGATGTTTGTTTATGACACTACTAGAGAGCACTACCTTGTTGTATAAAGCACAAACGTGCAAGGCAGTGTTTCCTGAGGCATTCTGGGAAGTGGAGTCTGCCCCGTAAAAAAGAAGGTGCTCCAGATGCTGGGCGTTGCCATTCTGACAGGCCTGGGATCAGAGCAGAGTGAGCACAGAGAGGGAGGGAGAGAGAGAGGTGGGGGGAGAGAGAGGTGGGGGGACAGAGAGAGGTGAGGGGACAGAGAGAGAGAGAGAGAGAGAGAGAAAGAGAGGTGGGGAAAGAGAGATAGAAAGAGAGGGAGAGAGAGCGAGAGAGGGGTGGGGAGAGGGGGATGACAGGCGATCAAAGGTCAAGAAAAGAGAAATGAATGAAGAGGGAGATGGTGAAAGATAGAGATCAAGGAAATAAAGAGTGGAGAAAGAGAGGGGGGGTTATACATTGTCAAAAAGAGAGCGCGAAACAGGAACAACACACACATCAGAAAACAGCGAGAATACACACTTACCGAGTCACTCACACATAGATACGCACATAGATACACAATGACAACGCTCAACGACAACAGCACAAATACAAACAGACATAATGATGAAAGGATGGAAAGAATGTTGAAATGGAGGGGAAGTTAGTACAGTACCTGTGTGTCTCCAGGGTTCTATCTGCTGTCCTCTTCATACCTGAGCTATGGAGTGACAGGGAGATGAGAGACGGGCCTCATCATGGGTTAGAGGGTACAGGGAGATGAGAGACGGGCCTCATCATGGGTTAGAGGGTACAGGGAGATGAGAGACGGCCCTTATCATGGGTTAGAGGGTACAGGGAGGTGAGAGACGAGCCTCATCATGGGTTAGAGGGTACAGGGAGATGAGAGACGGGCCTCATCATGGGTTAGAGGGTACAGGGAGATGAGAGACGGGCCTCATCATGGGTTAGAGGGTACAGGGAGATGAGAGACGGGCCTCATCATGGGTTAGAGGGTACAGGGAGATGAGAGACGGGCCTCATCATGGGTTAGAGGGTACAGGGAGATGAGAGACGGGCCTCATCATGGGTTAGAGGGTAAAGGGAGATGAGAGACGGGCCTCATCATGGGTTAGAGGGTACAGGGGGATGAGAGACGGGCCTCATCATGGGTTAGAGGGTACAGGGAGATGAGAGACGGGCCTCATCATGGGTTAGAGGGTACAGGGAGATGAGAGACAGGCCTCATCATGGGTTAGAGGGTACAGGGGGATGAGAGACGGGCCTCATCATGGGTTAGAGGGTACAGGGAGATGAGAGACGGCCCTCATCATGGGTTAGAGGGTACAGGGAGATGAGAGACGGGCCTCATCATGGGTTAGAGGGTACAGGGAGATGAGAGACGGGCCTCATCATGGGTTAGAGGGTACAGGGAGATGAGAGACGGGCCTCATCATGGGTTAGAGGGTACAGGGAGATGAGAGACGGGCCTCATCATGGGTTAGAGGGTAGAGAGAGATGAGAGACGGGCCTCATCATGGGTTAGAGGGTAAAGGGGGATGAGAGACGGGCCTCATCATGGGTTAGAGGGTACAGGGGGATGAGAGACGGGCCTCATCATGGGTTAGAGGGTACAGGGAGATGAGAGACGGGCCTCATCATGGGTTAGAGGGTAGAGGGGGATGAGAGACGGCCCTCATCATGGGTTAGAGGGTACAGGGAGATGAGAGACGGGCCTCATCATGGGTTAGAGGGTACAGGGGGATGAGAGACGGCCCTCATCATGGGTTAGAGGGTACAGGGAGATGAGAGACGGGCCTCATCATGGGTTAGAGGGTACAGGGAGATGAGAGAGGGCCTCATCATGGGTTAGAGGGTACAGGGAGATGAGAGACGGCCCTCATCATGGGTTAGAGGGTACAGGGAGATGAGCGACGGGCCTCATCATGGGTTAGAGGGTAGAGGGGGATGAGAGACGGGCCTCATCATGGGTTAGAGGGTACAGGGAGATGAGAGACGGGCCTCATCATGGGTTAGAGGGTACAGGGGGATGAGAGACGGGCCTCATCATGGGTTAGAGGGTACAGGGGGATGAGAGACGGGCCTCATCATGGGTTAGAGGGTACAGGGAGATGAGAGACGGGCCTCATCATGGGTTAGAGGGTACAGGGAGATGAGAGACGGGCCTCATCATGGTTTAGAGGGTACAAGGGGGTGAGAGATGGGCCTCGTCATGGGTTAGAGGGGTACGGGGGGGGTGAGAGACGAGCCTCATCATGGGTTAGAGGGGTACAGGGGGGTGAGAGACGGGCCTCATCATGGGTTAGAGGGGTACAGGGGGGTGAGTAGCAGGAGAGACACATCAGGGTAAGGGAGGCGTACCATGACATGAATGGATAACATAAATATAGAGATGACATTTACACACTGACATTAACACAAATACACACACACACACACACACACACACACACACACACACACAAACCTATATACACACAAACACAGTGAAACGCTAATGGACATAGACACTTGAACATAGACTAAACCCCACAGAAAAAAACACAAACACACACACACAAACACACACCTACACCTCAACCAACCTGGTGTGTCTCATCCCAGCCGTTCTCGTCCCTGACGGCCAGCTTGGCGCGGTGGTGGAGCAGGGTCTCACAGCAGGAGGTGTCTCCCCCTGTCAGCACAGTGTGGTAGAGCGGAGTCAGCCCCCGCCGGTCCTTATAGTCCGGAGACGCACCCAGAGACAGCAAGGTCTATAGGGACACACCAGGTACACACATACATGCACTCTTAGAGAAAAGGTGCTATCTACAACCTAAAAGGTTTCTTCGGCTATCCCCGTAGGAGAACCCTCTAAATAACCCTTTTTAGTTCCAGGTAGAACCCTTTTGGTTCCAGGTAGAGCCCTTTTGAGTTCCTTGTAGCACCCTTTCCACAGAGTGTTCTACATGGAACCCAAAAGAGTTCCACCTGGAACCAAAAAGGGTTCTCCTATGGGGACAGCCGAAAAACCATTTTGGAACCCTTTTTTCTAAGAGTGTATAAAACGATTAGTTGAATATCACTATAAAATATGTGATATCATTATAAGAACATCATGACTGTATCTCAATACAAGACACTATGCACAGTGGGTCCATACATGCTCCTTTAATCCATAGATGTGAGTGCAAGGAGGTGTGTGTGTGTTTACCAGCAAGGCTGTGTGGCAGTGGCTGCGGACAGCCTTGTGTAGAGGTGTGAGTCCGTCCTTGGACCTGAAATCAAGATGAGCCCCTCCCAGCACCAGCCCCCGTATGGCCTCCCCTCCCCCCGGCTCACACTGCACCGCCAACGTCAGGGGGGTTTCTACAGAGGAGAGAGAGAGATGGAGCAATGGAGGGACGGAGGGGCTCATATATTTAATCAGACAGACAGGAGTGGGGTTATGACATGAACATCACAGCATCATGTCACTCTAGTCTACTGTAGTAGTACAGTATCTCTTATCTGATAGTGGCAGATGTAGAGCTCTCTGCTGCCCCCTGGTGTTGCCAGGTGGAAGTGCACTTCACACTCCCAGCGACAGCAGGCTCTGTTGTGTGAGAGGACTGTTGCAGCACACCCAAAACTGCTAACAGTAGCTGCCTGTCTCCCACCTCGTTATATTATCTGGCTCTTAAATGAGACTCAAACTAACTGTCTACTTTGCTTGTTATAATCATCTTTAATAAAGTGTTAGATAGATAGAGCTTTGGGTAAGTGTGATTCAGAGTTATAGAGAGTATTGGGGGTTTTCAGGTCGAGGTTACAGAGGACAGCCATTAGCCATAGCTCCCACAGCTATCTTGGCTGTTAGCTAATTCAACTTGGATATGAACAGTTTGCTAGCTAGATGACAGGTTGTATGGCTGAAGGGTCTGAAATGATCTCTAGGATGCTAAATATACAGTGGCCATATGCCCCACAAATGTTATGGGTCACTAAAAAGGATTTCTTAGGGGGTCAAGGTATCAGGGACTACATAGACAGACAGACACACAGACAGACAGACAGACAGACAGACGGACTAAATGGCCGATTGGTGCTAACTGACTGAGGAGAGGTCACAGGTCACCCTGGCAGCGGACAGCATCTGACAGCGTCTCACCTCCCGTGTCAGGGTCCTGGTAGTTGGGGTCAAGCCCTTTGTCCAAGAACTTGGCCATCTTGTCCACAGAGCCACTTTGGATGTAGTCCATGAACTTCTTCAGACTGGCCTATGAGAGGCATGAGGGGATAGAGAGAGATGAGGGGACTCCACTCCTACAAATAAAGGTCTATCCAGAACCTAAAAGTGTTCTTTGGCTGTCCCCATAGGAGAACCCTTTGAAGAACCCTTTTCGGTTCAAGGGTTCTACCTGGAACCAAAAGGGTTCTACCTGGAACCAAGAAGGGTTCTACCTGGAACCAAGAAGGGTTCTTGAATAGGGAAAGCCCGAAGAACCATTTGGAACAGTTTTTTCTAAGAGTGTGCCAGCACTGCGTTCCACAGAGAGCAGAATTGACACATTAATACTGGAGTTGTCTGCCACACAAAGCACAGCACAGCTAACAGTGGAGGGCTGCCCCAAGGGCCTGTAACTGCAGACAGACAGTGTACAGTCCCACTCACACACACACACACACACACACACGTGAGTGCACACACACACAGACACACAAGGCGTGTACACACACTGACGCGCAAAGAGTGCACACACCCACACATAAGTATGCACACACATACACACACACTCCCGCCAACACATACACCTTCATACTGCACCAATGCATGCTACACACACTTACACCCACAATTCACATTGTGCCACACCCTTTGAAACAGACAACCAGTACCTTAGTGTGCAGTTTAGCCAGCTGTTTCTCATCTAGATTGGTCTGTTTGTACACTCTGGTCTTGTAACGAAACTAGAGGAGAGACAGAGAGAGAGAGAGAGAGAGAGAGAGAGAGAGCGAGAGAGAGAGCGAGAGAGAGAGAGAGAGAAACAGAGAGAGAAACAGAGAGAGACAGAGAGAGAGAGAGAGAGAGAGAGAGAGAGAGAGAGAGAGAGAGAGAGAGAGAGAGAGAGAGAGGGAGAAAGAGAGAGAGAGACAGAGAGAGACAGAGAGAGACAGAGAGAGAGAGAGTTTGAGTTTGAAATCATCTTTATTGGGTCTGGGAGCCCACCACGCAATAAATACTCATACAAAACCACAGTTACACATCAATTAAAAACACAACTCCAACTCCTCCTCCACAGTAACTAAACACAACAGCCTCTGAATACCCCATATACTCAAAAACAGATCAATATTGTTGACAAGTTTATAATAGGCAAACTCAACCCTTAGTCTCGCTGCCACCATTCCCTCCAGCATTCCCACCACATCCACAGACCCTTGTCCCCGAATACTGTTCTTTCGGGTCTTCCATATCGCTAATTTTGCTGCCCCTAACACAAAATTAAGCAACACAACGACACCCTTTTTACTGAACCTGTACTTTGGCCCAAATACATACAGTTGGGAAGAGAAAACCTCTCCCAACGTTGAGAACCAGTCAGTGATCAGATTAATCATCCCGACCAACCTGGGACACAGTAAAAACAGGTGTGCCAGAGTTTCAGACTCTGCACAGAATGGACACCCTTCCCCAACAGTAGGGTCCAGGTGTACCAGATGCATGTTGGTGGCTATAGCTCCATGTATTATCCTCCATTGGAGGTCAGCCGTCCTCTTATCAATCGGCAGTTTGTATAATGATCGCCAACAGCCTTTTGGGGAAGCACCTGGACCAAGCACACCCGCCCACCTCGTCGATTTTACCCCTTCCAGGGAAGAGGCATGGGACACCTTTACACATATTCTGTACATGGCCTTCTTTCCCACCTCCTTGAAACCCCCCAGCTCCGGGGTATCGAAGGAAAGCAGCATCCCCACGTCCTCCTCAAATGCCCCCACCGCAGCACTAACAATCAGTGCAGGGAACACATAATCCAGACCCTCCTTCCACCGATCAGAATTGGAAGTGTCAGTCACATACTGACGATGAAGAACTGGCAAGGAGTCACAGACCTCAGCGACGACCTTCCTCAGTAGGCGAGATGATCGGATCCCCGCTCTTTCTCCCAGCTCCTCCAACGATCTGCTCCTGCTCTGCATCAGATGACCCAGCTTGATGCACCCGACACCTAACAGGCATGAACGCAGGCTGGCTGAACCCAGAGCACTGGACTGGATGGCAGTGTTATAAAAAAGAGGCTCTTCAAAAAGCCACATCCCTGGTAGCGTGCCGGCCTTACGGGACTTGACAAGAACCCTCCAAGCCTGCATAACAGACTCAAAAAATGGAGTCAGGCCATTCAACTCACCCCCCTCCAGCTTTAAGAGGAAAAGGTGCTTGTCTAAGCCCAAACAGCCCGCTCTCCTCATCAATGCGTAGGCTGTGTCGACCCAGCTAGAACCGTCACTGTACAACAGTCTCTGGGCTGCATGAAGCCGGAAAGCCATGATCCTAGAGGAAATGTCCACCAGGCCTTGTCCCCCCTCGTGCAGTGGCAGGTACAGGGCTGCAGCTTTGATCCAGTGTTGTCCAGACCAGAAGAAATTGACAAGGGTCCTCTGAAGCTCTTGTATCAGACCCTTTGGTGGCTGCAAAATCATTAGTCTGTGCCACAGGGTAGAGGCAGCAAGATTATTAATTACCAGTACCCTTCCCCTATAAGACAACTGGGATAGCACCCATTTCCATCTTGACAGTCTGGCACACACTTTCTCCACTACACCCTCCCAGTTCTTTTTCTGAAAGACATCAGAGCCTAGAAAAACACCCAATGTCTTCATCCCATCTCTGCCCCACTGAAGCCCCCCTGGTAACCGTGGAGCGGACCCTATCTGAAGCTGACCTGCCCACAGCGCTTCACTCTTTCCCCAATTGACTCTAGCTGAGGAGGCCCCCTCATACACCATTAAAGCATCTGAGAGAACCTTAACATCCTCAGCCCCTGTAATAAAAACTGTCACATCATCTGCATACACAGACAGTGCTATCGTGGGACCCTTCATTACACCTGGCACAGAGAAACCAGTAAGCTTCGCTCTTAAAAAACAAAGCATTGGTTCAATCGCCAGACTATATAACTGCCCTGAAATTGGGCATCCCTGCCTTATACCCCTTTGGACAGGGATGGGGCAACTCAAACCACCCCCCACCTTCACCATACACGAGGCCCCAGCATACAGTAAATTCATCCAAGACAAAAAAACATCCCCAAACCCAAAAGCTTTCATCGTTTTAAACAAATACTGGTGGTCCACTCGGTCAAAAGCCTTCTCCTGATCCAAAGAAAGTAAACCCACATTTACATCAGACAGTTTACAAATGTCTAAAACATCTCTTATCAGAAACAAGTTGTCAACAATTGAGCGATCAGGTACACAGTAGGACTGGTCCTTGTGGACCAACAATCCCAGATACTCTTTCAACCTGTTTGAGAGACATTTAGAAACTATTTTGTATTCTGCACACAGCAAAGCAACAGGTCTCCAATTTTTTATGAGAGCCAAATCCCCCTTTTTTGGCAACAGTGAAAGCACCGCACGTTGACAGGATACAGGAAGAGAACCCTCATGAAAAGATTCACACACCACTTCATAAAAATCCTCCCCAATAGACCCCCAAAAGTGCTTATAGAACTCAGATGGTAAACCATCAATGCCAGGGGCTCGGCCTGTTGAGAGCTGCATAACTGCTGTGGACAGCTCTTGCAGTGTAATGTCAGAGTCCAAAGCGACTCTCTGTTCAGGTCCCAATTGAGGAAGACCGTGTAACAACTGTTCAGTACACAGAGAGTCACAATCCTCCGCCTTATAGAGGGCAGAGTAGAAATCCACGGCATGTTGACGCATTTCACTGTCATCCGTGGTCACCTTCCCATCAGGGAGACGAAGGCAGACCATCTGTTTACGTTGTAATTTCGACTGTCCAAGGTTAAAAAAAAAAGCACTAGGAGCATCCATGTCCTTGAGGGAAGCGAAACGAGACCTAATCAAGGCACCTTTCACTCTTTCATGCAGAAACGACCTCAGTTCATGTCTCTTGTCCTGTAAGTTCATGACTAGTCCAGGGTCATTCTGAGTGAGCAGCTTCAATTCAATTGATTTGATGTCCTGTTCAAGGGCCTTGATAGTCTCTTTAACTTCAATTTGAGACAAAGCAGTATACTGTTGACAAAATACTCGTATTTGGGCCTTCCCAACATCCCACCATTGTCTCAAGGACTCAAAATTCCCTTTTGTAACCCTCCATTTTTCCCAAAACAACAAAAACCGTTCACAAAACTTGACATCATGTAACAATTTAACATTAAAATACCAGTAAGGTGATGACCTTCGTGGACAGGACAAGTGAATATCAACAGTAACCATGTGATGATCAGAGAAACCCACAGGAGTAATGGCACACCTTCCAACCCTACTACAGTATTGATCAGATACGTACAACCTATCTAACCTTGCTGCACTAACACGACCTTCATTAATTTTTAGCCATGTGTACTGCCTAACTTTTGCATTCCTTACTCTCCACACATCAGAAAGCTCAAACTCAGTTAGTAAGCCAGACAGGAAAGTGGCTGACCGCAGGTGAGGTTCTTCAGCGGTGCGATCAACAGTAAAATCCACAGTACAGTTCCAGTCCCCCCCTACAACCATACACCCCTCTTGGTCACACTGTCTTAAGGTTTCTTTTATTTGATCAAACACAACAAGACGCTCTGTACCCTCATTAGGAGCATAAACATTCAAAAAAAAAAAAAAAAAAAACCATAACATCCACCTTGACCAATAAAACCCGACCCTTGACAATCTCTGTTGTAGATATCACCGTCACCCCTAACCCTGAGGAAAACAAGATGGCCACCCCAGCACTGAAATTAGTACCATGACTGAGTATATGCTGCCCCTCCCACCACATACCCCAGTCAACCTCATTTTCCTCATCACTATGTGTCTCCTGAAGGAAAACTACATTAAGCCTTTTCTGTTTTATTTCTTCTAATACCCAAGCCCTCTTATTTCTGTCCCTTCCCCCATTAATATTGAGAGAACCTACTCTTAGTACCTCCATATAGAAAAGAGAAGGGAAAAACAGAAGATACCACAGAGAAACCAAAGAGAAAAAAGACACCCTATGGAGCATGATCATCATCATTATTTAAATTTTTTCTTATTAACCTGACCACGTTTCCCACCACCTTTTGCTGCTGTAACAGCAGTAACAAATTTCCTCAAGCGAAACCGCTTCTTCTCACTCAACTCGTCCAACCCCACCGTCTTCTGTAACATCACAGCTGACCTCACAAACTTATCAACATCAAAATATTCTGCCAATTTGACAGATTTCCCAAAAGTCTGATCCAGAAAACCATTTACCTCCTCTAGATCATAAATTGAGTCCTCACCAGCTGCTGTCATATCAGAAGAGATATCCATATCCTTCTCCTGATCCTCCTCAGCTGAGGCCACAGACCACTGACTCCCTTCTACCACATCCCTTTCAACACTCCCCACTTGCACCCCATCACTCGTACCAGGCATCTCCTCCACTACCTGGGAGACTAGCCCCACCTGAACCCCATTACCCGTGGTGGGCATCTCCTCCACTACCTGAGAGCCTAGCTCCACATGAACCCCCTCCTGTACCCCATTACTCGTAGTAGGCATCTCCTCCACTACCTGGGAGATTAGCTCCATATGAACCCCCTCCTGTACTCCATTACTCGTAGTGGGCGTCTCCTCCACTACCTGGGAGATTAACTCCATATGAACCCCCTCCTGTGCCCCAGTACTCGTACTGGGCACCTCCTCACCAGTCTGAGGAACTGGCTCTTCAGATCCATCCTTGCCTTCTACAACAATATTTTTCTGCTGCATAATATTTCCCTCTAATACAAGTTGCAAACTCGTGGCCTCAACACGGATAACTTGTTCCTCGGCAACAGGTGCTTGTGGCTGCTCAACCACTGTCAGCCCACCTCTCCCTACATCAGTGGGCCCAGGCGTTATGATGACCACCTGCGCCCCTCCCTCTGCCTTCTCCCTTTTCGGGCAAGCATGTCGCTTATGGCCAACATCCCCACACTCAAAACACCGTTGACTACCCGTACTAGCATAAGCCATATATAGTCTATTGTCATACTTGACTTTAAACGATATCTCTAAAGTCTGCTCCGGTGAGTCCAAAAACATAAACACCTGTCGCCGAAACGACATAACCTGTTTCAACGCCGGGTGTTTGCAACCCAACGGAACAACCTTAATTGAGCTTGCAAACTTCCCAAAGCGCAATAACTCGCGCTCCAATAGCTCATTTGGAATAAACGGTGGTACATTTGAAATCGTTACCCTTGTTGACGGAGAAAAAAGCGGCGTAACTTGAATAAACATTCCTTTAAGAAGTACGCCCTGCTCAACCATACGATCAACAAGGCGCTCTTCTTTAAGAAATACCACCACCGCTTTGTTCATCCGTGACGCATAAGCAATATTCTCATATCCTACCTTCTCTCCTACGGCGACCAGAAACTCCTCCACCGTGACAGTAGCTTCAGTAACACACCTAAAGCCGTGCCGAAGTGACAGGGACGGCATTCCAATTCGGGAAGCCATCCCCGCCAAAATCAAGGTAATTTCGATACGAAAAAACCTAAATACTTAATTCTACCACACAAAAAAAATATATAATAATCTTAATCATGCACAGAAGAAACCAAAGAATGCCACCAAGAAAGAGAAAACCGAAAGAAAGTTCTGAATATCTAACTCTACACAACACACGCACTCCCTCGATCATACACTTCCCAGCATGCACCAAACACTCCCAGCATGCAGAGAGAGAGAGAAAGAGAGAGAGAGAGAGAGAGAGAGAGAGAGAGAGAGAGAGAGAGAGAGAGAGAGAGAGAGAGAGAGAGAGAGAAAGAGAGAGAGAGACAGAGAGAGAGAGAGAGAGACAGAGAGAGAGAGAGAGAGAGACAGAGACAGAGAGAGAGAGACAGAGAGAGAGAGAGAGAGAGAGAGAGAGAGAGAGAGAGAGAGAGAGAAGAGAGAGAGAGAGAGAGAGAGAGAGAGAGAGAGAGAGAGAGAGAGAGAGACAGAGAGAGAGAGAGAGAGAGAGAGAGAGAGAGAGAGAGAGAGACAGAGAGAGAGAGAGAGAGAGAGAGAGAGAGAGAGAGAGAGAAAGAGAGAGAGAGAGAGAGAGAGAGAGAAAGAGAGAGAGAGAGAGAGAGAGAGAGACAGAGAGAGAGAGAGAGAGAGAGAGAGAGAAAGAGAGAGAGAGAGAGAGAGAGAGAGAGAGACAGAGAGAGAGAGAGAGTTAATCCTGACTGGAAGGCCTTTTGTCCTCAATTCTCTAAGCTTTTGGCCTAGATCCACATGATGGAGCCTGCAGATGTATTGCAAAATGATGCTTTATCTAGTTTACCCATAACTTCCATCCTCCTCCTCTTCCTCCTCTCAACGAAAAAAGAAAGAAACGGCACAGGTTTACACTAGTTTACACTAGTTTACACTAGCCACAGAGTGAGAGTAACCTTACAGAGTAACCTTACAGAGTAACACACAGAGTGAGAGTAACCTTACAGAGTAACCTTACAGAGTAACCCACAGAGTGAGAGTAACCTTACAGAGTAACCCACAGAGTGAGAGTAACCCACAGAGTAACCTTACAGAGTAACCCACAGAGTGAGAGTAACCGTACAGAGTAACCCACAGAGTGAGAGTAACCCACAGAATAACCTTACAGAGTAACCCACAGAGTGAGAGTAACCTTACAGAGTAACCCACAGAGTGAGAGTAACCCACAGAGTAACCTTACAGAGTAACCCACAGAGTGAGAGTAACCTTACAGAGTAACCTTACAGAGTAACCTTACAGAGTAACCCACAGAGTGAGAGTAACCTTACAGAGTAACCCACAGAGTGAGAGTAACCTTACAGAGTAACCTTACAGAGTAACCCACAGAGTGAGAGTAGCCCACAGAGTAACCTTACAGAGTAACCCACAGAGTGAGAGTAACCTTACAGAGTAACCTTACAGTGTAACGCACAGAGTGAAAGTAGCCCACAGAGTAACCCACAGAGTAACCCACAGAGTAAGAGTACACTTGTGAAGGTGGTAAATGACCTTTTAATGGCGTCAGACCAAGGCTCTGCATCTGTCCTCGTGCTACTAGACCTTAGTGCTGCCTTTGATACCATCGATCACCACATTCTTTTGGAGAGATTGGAAACCCAAATTGGTCTACACGGACAAGTTCTGGCCTGGTTTAGATCTTATCTGTCGGAAAGATATCAGTTTGTCTCTGTGAATGGTTTGTCCTCTGACAAATCAACTGTACATTTCGGTGTTCCTCAAGGTTCCGTTTTAGGACCACTATTGTTTTCACTATATATTTTACCTCTTGGGGATGTTATTCGAAAACATAATGTTAACTTTCACTGCTATGCAGATGACACACAGCTGTACATTTCAATGAAACATGGTGAAGCCCCAAAATTGCCCTCGCTAGAAGCCTGTGTTTCAGACATAAGGAAGTGGATGGCTGAAAACGTTCTACTTTTAAACTCGGACAAAACAGAGATGCTTGTTCTAGGTCCCAAGAAACAAAGAGATCTTCTGTTAAATCTTACAATTAATCTTGATGGTTGTAAAGTCGTCTCAAATAAAACTGTGAAGGACCTCGGCGTTACTCTGGACCCTGATCTCTCTTTTGACGAACATATCAAGACTGTTTCAAGGACAGCTTATTTCCATCTACGTAACATTGCAAAAATCAGAAATTTTCTGTCCAAAAATGATGCAGAAAAATTAATCCATGCTTTTGTTACTTCTAGGTTAGACTACTGCAATGCTCTACTTTCCGGCTACCCGGATAAAGCACTAAATAAACTTCAGTTAGTACTAAATACGGCTGCTAGAATCCTGACTAGAACCCAAAAATTTGATCATATTACTCCAGTGCTAGCTTCCCTACACTGGCTTCCTGTTAAGGCAAGGGCTGATTTCAAGGTTTTACTGTTAACCTACAAAGCGTTACATGGGCTTGCTCCTACCTATCTTTCCGAGTTGGTCCTGCCGTACATACCTACACGTACGCTACGGTCACAAGACGCAGGCCTCCCAATTGTCCCTAGAATTTCTAAGCAAACAGCTGGAGGCAAGGCTTTCTCCTATAGATCTCCATTTTTATGGAATGGTCTGCCTACCCATGTGAGAGACGCAGACTCGGTCTCAACCTTTAAGTCTTTACTGAAGACTTATCTCTTCAGTATGTCATATGATTGAGTGTAGTCTGGCCCAGGAGTGTGAAGGTGAACGGAAAGGCTCTGGAGCAACAAACCGCCCTTGCTGTCTCTTCCTGGCCGGTTCCCCTCTCTCCACTGGGATTCTCTGCCTCTAACCCTATTACAGGGGCTGAGTCACTGGCTTACTGGTGCTCTTTCATGCCGTCCCTAGGAGGGGTGCGTCACTTGAGTGGGTTGAGTCACTGACGTGATCTTCCTGTCTGGGTTGGAGCCCCCCCTTGGTTTGTGCCGTGGCGAAGATCTTTGTGGGCTATACTCGGCCTTGTCTCAGGATTGTAAATTGGTGGTTGAAGATATCCCTCTAGTGGTGCGGGGGCTGTGCTTTGGCAAAGTGGGTGGGGTTATATCCTTCCTGTTTGGCCCTGTCCGGGGGTATCATCGGATGGGGCCACAGTGTCTCCTGACCCCTCCTGTCTCAGCCTCCAGTATTTATGCTGCAGTAGTTTATGTGTCGGGGGGCTAGGGTCAGTTTGTTATATCTGGAGTACTTCTCCTGTCTTATCCGGTGTCCTGTGTGAATTTAAGTATGCTCTCTCTAATTCTCTCCTTCTCTCTTTCTTTCTCTCTCTCGGAGGACCTGAGCCCTAGGGCCATGCGTCAGGACTACCGGGCATGATAACTCCTTGCTGTCCCCAGTCCACCTGGCCTTGCTGCTGTTCCAGTTTCAACTGTTCTGCCTGCGGCTATGGAACCCTGACCTGTCCACCGGACGTGCTACCTGTCCCAGACCTGCTGTTTTCAACTCTCTAGAGACCGCAGGAGCGGTAGAGATACTCTTAATGATCGGCTATGAAAAGCCAACTGACATTTACTCCTGAGGTGCTGACTTGCTACACCCTCAATAACTTCAGTGATTATTATTATTTGACCATGCTGGTCATTTATGAACATTTGAACATCTTGGCCATGTTCTGTTATAATCTCCACCCGGCACAGCCAGAAGAGGACTGGCCACCCATCATAGCCTGGTTCCTCTCTAGGTTTCTTCCTAGGTTTTGGCCTTTCTAGGGAGTTTTTCCTAGCCGCCGTGCTTCTACACCTGCATTGCTTGCTGTTTGGGGTTTTAGGCTGGGTTTCTGTACAGCACTTCGAGATATTAGCTGATGTACGAAGGGCTATATAAAATAAATTTGATTTGATTTGAACCTTACAGTGTAACCCACAGAGTGAGAGTAACCCACAGAGTAACCTTACAGAGTAAACCTACAGAGTGAGAGTAGCCCACAGAGTAACCTTACAGAGTAACCCACAGAGTGAGAGTAACCCACAGAGTAACCTTACAGAGTGAGAGTAACCTTACAGTGTAACCTTACATCCAGGCTGTATATACCTCCAGATATGGTACCCCCTTCTCAAAGGATTGTGGGTACTCTCTCAGCATCTTCTCCTCCTCCAGGAACTTGGCGTCATGGCCTTCGGTGGCTGGTTGGAACAAGCCGTAGTTCAACACGTCCCGCAACGAATCGGTCAGAGAACATAGCACCTGCTGCTTGGCCTTCCAAACGGTCGCATCCGGGTTGAACCGCAAACACTTCTGCAGAGGAGACGGGGAGAGAAGGGGAGAGAGAGAGGGAGAGAGAGAAGGAGAGAGAGGGTTCAATGGTGGTGCTTAGAGAGAGGGGGGGTAGTTGGGGTTTAGATGAAAACACTAAAGAAGAAAAGCGAGGAAAAGGAAAGCATTGAACTATAAAGTAGAAAAGTAACAGCAACTTAACAGTCTAGACTGAAGGAAGGGTCCTGGTGCAGTATTAGTGTGTCTGTCAGAAGTGGAGAACCGCTCCTCGCTGCAGTACTGCTGTTATTACCATGCTGAACCACTAGGGAGAGACATTGTGAGTCCACCACAGGGACCAGTGATGTGTATGGTTTTATACAGTAAGGAGATATGAATGGCTGATTGTACTGTCTCCTCTGACAAGTGAGCTCCTGTATGGTGAGATGAATAGAATGTTTGATTGTGCTGTATCATATAGGCACAGTTAGCATTGGAGAGAGAAGGTCCTTAATGTCCTTATATGGACAGATCCACATCTTTCTGTAGATCATGAATCAAACAGTCTTCCTCTCTTTCTCTCTCTCTCTCTGCTGTGAGTCTGGGCTGAGGCTGAGGTAGAGCAGGCCATTCCCCTGACCTTGAAGCAGCTGTGTGATTGGTCCTTCTGGAGAGCAGCTGGATCTCTCGCTTGCTGCTTCTGCATGCATGGATGTACGCTCCACGGCTCAATACATCTCACTAAAGTGTTTAACTCTCTCTTTCTGTCTTAATCTCTCCCTCACTGACTGTCTCACACACTCTCTCTGTCTGGCTGTGTGTGTGTGTGTGTGTGTGTGTGTGTGTGTGTGTGTGTGTGTGTGTGTGTGTGTGTGTGTGTGTGTGTGTGTGTGTGTGTGTGTGTGTGTGTGTGTGTTTGAGGGAGGGAGGGAGGGAGGGAGGGAGGGAGGGAGGGAGGGAGGGAGGGAGGGAGGGAGAGTGAGCATGGAATACTGTGCAGAGGTGTAAAATGTCTCTCTCCCTCTCTTTTATTCAGTCTGGGTTTGTGCACAGCCAACCAAATCACTATGGCAACCAGTTCATTAGTGGAGCAAGATCCTTGTTGCCATAGAGACATCCCTGTGTTCCCTTGGAGATGGGGAACTATGGGATAAAGTGAGAGAGTGCCCGTGTCTGTGTGTATGTGTGTTTTACAGTGAGTTGGAGAACGAGAGAGGTGGAGTCAGGGGGAGGAAAGGGTTTATGTATGAGAGGGAGAGAGGGGGAGGGATATAGAGAGGGAGGGAGTGAGAGAGAGAGAAAGAGAGATGGAGAAAGAGAGATATTGAAAGGGAGAGTAAAAGAGAGAGGATGAGTAGGTGTGTCAGCATGCAATAGATTGTTTCTTACACACACGCTGACATACTGCACCAACATGTACATTCAATCACACACTAGAATTAACACTCAGTCCCATCAAAAAACACACATGCAAACAGAATGCAGGCTAGGGAAGCTAAATGTACTCTGAGATCATTGAGGAGGAGGAGAACGTTTATCAATACAGCATAATGCATGAAAAATATTCCCATAATCACCATCATTATTGTTTCAATTATTATGACACTCTGTATAATTACTGTAATTCTGCTTTTACATTTTATTTTGTTTTATTAACCCATCCACCACCCTCTTCGGAGGACATGTCTTCTTTGTTTTTTACAGCTTTTCTACTTCATATACATAAATTTTACATAAAGATTTTACATATACATTTTAATTCTGCAGTTAATCTTAGGGGCATTAGCACATTTGTTTAAGACAGGAGAGGTTCTGTTTAACACCAAAGCAGGTGGGAGAAGAGGAACGGGTGGACCACTGAACAAGCAACCTGATTGGTCCATATACCTACTGATTGGTTGAAATGACTCATTGAACTCTCTCATGAGCCCTCCACTCCAGACTAACTCTTTACAGACTTCTAACAGAGAGGAAGACCATCTCTGCTTCTGAGTCTGACTGGTTCTGACTTACTGTTATTGATTCAGTATTATAGACTAACAACTAGCTGTAGGTTGAGGCAGCTTACAGGCCAATAAGTGACAACAGTCCATATTGACTGTCACTTCTCTCTTTTACACTCATATTGCAGTCAGGGCTGTAGCTACATATGAAGACACCGAGGTCCGGGTCTTTGCAATTTTTCAGAATTTGAAAAATATATATTAGAGGAACTCAGTCGTGGTCTCAACTTCCTGTTGACAATTAGAATAGTAGAACACACAAGGTGACATTTCAAAACATGGTTGTTCATCAGCAGTTCTCCTTCCTATATGTCCCACACTCACAGTCACTCAATTAGTCATTATCTGTTAACATTTTTTAGATTGGTAAATGAATCTACTTAGTCAAGCCAGCCATCTAAAGTAATCATGGTTGAATTACCAACCGGGCACGCAGGGCACTTTCCCAGGGGCCCTGACCTCCAAAGGGACCCCATTGATTTTGTAAGTCACTCAGAAATCATATTAACATGGTGTAAGTCAGGGCAACATGTGTAGAATTGCAGGAAATTACTACAATACAAAATCTGTAAATCTGTTTACCTTTTGCTAATAAAGTACTTTTTCTGCTAACAGATCCCTCTGTATGTTTTTAATTCCGGTGCTGAATTAATGTGAGTTAATGCGGCTAACAGTATTGCTAATAGGCTATATGTTTGTAGATGAGTTAATGAGGCTAACTGTATTGCTAATAGGCTATATGTTTGTAGATGATTTAATGAGGCTAACAGTATTGCTAATAGGCTATATGTTTGTAGATGAGTTAATGCGGCTAACTGTATTGCTAATAGGCTATATGTTTGTAGATGAGTTAATGAGGCTAACAGTATTGCTAATAGGCTATATGTTTGTAGATGAGTTAATGCGGCTAACTGTATTGCTAATAGGCTATATGTTTGTAGATGATTTAATGAGGCTAACAGTATTGCTAATAGGCTATATGTTTGTAGATGAGTTAATGCGGCTAACTGTATTGCTAATAGGCTATATGTTTGTAGATGAGTTAATGCGGCTAACAGTATTGCTAATAGGCTATATGTTTGTAGATGAGTTAATGCGGCTAACTGTATTGCTAATAGGCTATATGTTTGTAGATGAGTTAATGCGGCTAACTGTATTGCTAATAGGCTATATGTTTGTAGATGGACTGAGGTGAATGAAGCTAGAGCAACTCAGGCGATAATGGCTGGGTCCCTTTTGCTTGTTTTTGCAGTTCTCCAAATTGCAATTTAGAGTTTTTAAATTGTACAGAAATGCAGTAAATGAGCTTCAACTTTCTTAAAATATTTTGTAAGGAGTGGGATTTCACCCCCACCCCCTCTCACTCACTCACTCACTCCCTCACTCCCTCACTCACTCACTCACTCACTCACTCACTCACTCACTCACTCACTCACTCACTCACTCACTCACTCACTCACTCACTCACTCACTCACTCACTCTATTGATCTATTATATCTCTGTCCATGTTACTTTTTCCTTCCTTCCTTCCTTCCTTCCTTCCTTCCTTCCTTCCTTCCTTCCTTCCTTCCTTCCTTCCTTCCTTCCTTCCTTCCTTCCTTCCTTCCTTCCTTCTCTCTCTCTCTCTCTCTCCTACCCTCTGGCCCTTTTCTGCAGGGCAAGTGCAGGGGGATTAGCAGCCTTTAATGAGAACTATGGGGAAAAAACCACCCCCTCTCTCCCACTGTTTAAGTCAATTTCTCTCTCCCTTTCTCCTTCGGCCTCTCTCTATCTCTCTCACTACCTCTTTCCCATCTATTTTCTATGTTCCCCCTCTCTAGCTACATCACAGTCACACAGTTCTCCTTTCCACATTCCTTTCAGACCCCTGTTTCCCTCTCTCCTTCCATCCCCTGTCCTCTCCTCTCTTCACCCTCTTATCTGGCTCTGCCTCTCTTATCTGGGCCCCTCTTCACCTCTGGCTGAGCACTGAGAAGGCCCTTACAAGGCTTACAGTTGTTGGTCTACTCTAAATGTATGTCAATGGGATGGTATGTTACTATGTGTATACAGCAGGTAAGATGACTGTGTATAGATGTACTATATACTGTATGTGTAGGTAAATATATATCAGGGAGTATGTGGGCACTTCTTAGCCAGTTGTGGAAATCCTCAATTCATAACATTTGTGTTTATAAGCTGCTGCCCGTCTCTCCATGATCTCATTACAATACAATTAACCAGCAATTAGAGTTTATTGAGGGTGAATTAGCTGACATGTAGAACAGGCCTAATACACTGGGATTATACAACCATATTACCCCACTGCACAGGAGAGAAGGAGATAGGAGAGAGGAGAAGAGAGAGAGAGATGGGAAAAAGTGAGGTAGGGAGGGTGAAGGGACGGTGTGAAAGACAAAAGGAGGGAAGGACAATATGAGATGGAGGGAGGTCAGGAGAGAGGAGAAATAGAGGACAGGATATTGTCCTACTCCTCAGAAACATCTAGAAGTCATGTGGTGTTACTGACCATAACGTGGCAGCACTAACTGTAGTATTGGTTTTCTTAGATCATGTCAAAATACATGTTCCTTCCATAAGACACAGAGAAAGGATCTTGGGTAACCAATTCCGTAGCATGCTTCTCACTTTCGCATACACGGCGGAGCGAGGGAACAAGTAACAGCAGGAGATCCACAGAATACAGTTACACTCAGTATACACAGTAATACACAGTACTACACAGTAATACACAGTACTACACAGTAATACACACTCATATAGTCATCATAACAGATTCAAATCAGCACACAGACACATACAGTGCATTCAGAAAGTATTCAGACCCCTTCCCTTTTTCCACATTTTGTTACATTACAGATTTATTCTAAAATGGATTCAATAAAACAAAACAGAAATACCTTATTTATATAAGTATTCAGACCCTTTGCTATGAGACTCAACATTTTCCATTTATCATCCTTGAGCTGTTTCTACAACTTAATTGGAGTCCACCTGTGGTAAATTCAATTGATTGGACATGATTTGGAAAAGCTTGTCTATATAAGGTCCCACGGTTGACATTGCATGTCAGAGCAAAAACCAAGCCATAAGGTCGAAGGAATTGTCCGTAGAGCTCTGAGACAGGATTGTGTCGGCCCACAGATCTGGGGAAGGGTACCAAATAATTTCTGCAGCATTGAAGGTCTTCAAGAACACAGTGGCCTCCATCATTATTAAAGGGAAGAAGTTAGGAACCTCCAAAACTCTTCCTAGAGCTGGCCGCCAGGGCAAACTGTGCAATTGGGGGAGAAGGGCCTTGGTCAGGGAGGTGACCAAGAACCCGATGGTCACTCTGACAGAGCTCCAGAGTGCCTCTGTGAAGATGGGAGAACCTTCCAGAAGGACAACCATCTCTGCAGCACTCCACCATTCAGGCCTTTATGGTAGAGAGGCCAGGCAGAAGCCACTCCTCAGTAAAAGGCACATGACAGCCTGCTTGGAGTTTACACCTAAAGAGTCTAAGGAACCTAAAGAGTCTAAGACCATGAGAAACAAGATTCTCTGGTCTGATGAAACCAAGATTGAACTCTTTGGCCTGAATGCCAAGCATCACGTCTGGAGGAAACCTGGTACCATCCCTACAGTGAAGCATGGTGGTGGCAGCATCATGCTGTGGGGATGTTTTTCAGCATCAGGGACTGGGAGACTAGTCAGGATTGAGGGAAAGATGAATGGAGCAAAGTACAGAGAGATCCTTGATGAAAACCTGCTCCAGAGCGCTCAGGACCTCAGACTGGGGCGAAGGTTCACCTTCCAACAGGACAACGACCCTAAGCACACAGCCAAGACAACGCAGGAGTGGCTTCGGGACAAGTCTCGGAGTGGCCCAGCCTGAGCCCGGACTTGAACCCGATCGAACATCTCTGGAGAGATTTGAAAATAGCTGTGCAGCAACGCTCCCCATCCAACATGACAGAGCCTGAGAGGATCTGCAGAGAAGAATATAAGAAACTCCCCAAATACAGGTGTGCCAAGCTTGTAGAGTCATACCCAAGAAGATAAGAGGATGTAATCGCTGCCAAAGGTGCTTCAACAAAGTACTGAGTAAAGGGTCTGAATACTTGTGTAAATGTGAGATTTCCACTTTATTTTTTATACATTTGCAAAAATGTCTAAAAACCTGTTTTTGCTTTGTTATTATGGGGACAGTGCATGTAAATACATTTTAGAATAAGGCTGTAACGTAACAAAATGTGGAAAAAGTCAAGCAGTCTGAATACTTTCCCAAATGCACTGTAATACACTCACACACATGCCAAACAAGATGCATAGGGGGATGAGGGATACATATGTTCACATTTGGAGAGAGAGAGAGAGAGAGAGAGAGCATCCTGGATTGACATGTCACTGGTTTCTGTTTGTCTAGGTGGGGAGAGATTGACATGTCACTGGTTTCTGTTTGTCTAGGTGGGGAGAGATTGACATGTCACTGGTTTCTGTTTGACTAGGTGGGGAGAGATTGACATGTCACTGGTTTCTGTTTGTCTAGGTGGGGAGAGATTAACATGTCACTGGTTTCTGTTTGACTAGGTGGGGAGAGATTGACATGTCACTGGTTTCTGTTTGACTAGGTGGGGAGAGATTGACATGTCACTGGTTTCTGTTTGACTAGGTGGGGAGAGATTGACATGTCACTGGTTTCTGTTTGTCTAGGTGGGGAGAGATTGACATGTCACTGGTTTCTGTTTGACTAGGTGGGGAGAGATTGACATGTCACTGGTTTCTGTTTGACTAGGTGGGGAGAGATTGACATGTCACTGGTTTCTGTTTGACTAGGTGGGGAGAGATTGACATGTCACTGGTTTCTGTTTGACTAGGTGGGGAGAGATTGACATGTCACTGGTTTCTGTTTGTCTAGGTGGGGAGAGATTGACATGTCACTGGTTTCTGTTTGACTAGGTGGGGAGAGATTGACATGTCACTGGCTTCTGTTTGTCTAGGTGGGGAGAGATTGACATGTCACTGGTTTCTGTTTGACTAGGTGGGGAGAGATTGACATGTCACTGGTTTCTGTTTGTCTAGGTGGGGAGAGATTGACATGTCACTGGTTTCTGTTTGACTAGGTGGGGAGAGATTGACATGTCACTGGTTTCTGTTTGTCTAGGTGGGGAGAGATTGACATGTCACTGGTTTCTGTTTGACTAGGTGGGGAGAGATTGACATGTCACTGGTTTCTGTTTGACTAGGTGGGGAGAGATTGACATGTCACTGGTTTTTGTTTGACTAGGTGGGGAGAGAATGACATGTCCCATACTAGCTATCACATTCTGAAGAAAACCTGACTGTGGATCGGTCTGACCTACGACATGTCTGTTCCACCAGGCTCTGCTCTGTGGGGGATATGAGGGTATCATGGTTCAGACCAGGGTTCTAGCGGTGGGCTACATTAGTCTCACTAACCAAAAATAGCTTTTCTCATATTGAGTTTGGCTTTATTACACAATTTTAAACCTCCTTATTAGTGACAGTAAGCCAGAGGCTGTGCTTCTGTGCTTCTCTGTCTCTGTCTCTGTCTCTCTCTCTCTCTCTCTCTCTCTCTCTCTCTCTCTCTCTCTCTCTCTCTCTCTGTCTCTCTCTCTCTCTCTGTCTCTCTCTCTCTCTCTCTCTCTGTCTCTGTCTCTCTCTCTCTCTCTCTCTCTGTCTCTCTCTCTCTGTCTCTCTCTCTCTGTCTCTCTCTGTCTCTCTCTCTGTCTCTCTCTCTCTGTCTCTCTCTGTCTCTCTCTCTCTGTCTCTGTCTCTCTCTGTCTCTGTCTCTCTCTGTCTCTCTCTCTCTGTCTGTCTCTGTCTCTCTCTGTCTGTCTCTGTCTCTCTCTCTCTGTCTCTCTATTTCAATTCAATTCAATTCAAGGGGCTTTATTGGCATGGGAAACATGTGTTAACATTGCCAAAGCAAGTGAGGTAGATAATATACAAAAGTGAAATAAACAATAAGAATTAACAGTAAACATTACACATACAGAAGTTTCAAAACAATAAAGACATCTCTGTCTCTCTGTCTCTGTCTCTTTTTCTCTGTCTCTGTTTCTCTCTCTCTGTCTGTATTTCTATTCTGTAAAACAGCTAGGTCACCTTGAAACTCTTTCTCAGTTCAGTCACTGTGCTGACAGGATCAAACCGTGTGTTTCTGCTGCTGAGGCACTGTGTGTGCGTGAACACACTTCGCCCTTATGTCTTAGTGGATCTGGATAGAAGAAGTACTCTGGGAGAATGTCTGCCTAGCTTTGCAGATTTGAATTGTCGAGACATTGAGAAAAAATACAAAATATGTACGTGCCCAAACACAGAGAGACACACAAGAACAGGTCAGAAGTCAAGCAACTGCTGTAACGAAAGTCGTCGGGAGAAGGAGAGGAGGACCAAAGTGCAGCGTGGTACGTATCCATAATACTTTTAATCAAAAATGAATACACGAACAAAAACAACAAAACGACCAACGAACAGTTCTGACAGGTGCAACAAACACTAACCAGAAAATAATCACCCACAAACACAAGTGGGAAAACAGGCTACCTAAGTATGGCTCTCAATCAGATACAACGATAGACAGCTGCCTCTGATTGAGAACCATACCAGGCCAAACACATAGAAACAGAAAACCTAGACCTACAACATAGAATACCCACCCACATCACACCCTGACCAAACTAAAAATAGAAACATACAAAGCAATCTACGGTCAGGGTGTGACAACTGCTGTGAAGAGTTCAAAATGTAAACCCCCAGCATACTCACCAACAGTTGAACTGGACGTCAGTGGTTGTATGAGGGGGAAGAAGTGACTGTCTGTTTGATGGAAGTGTGAATGGGGGTGGTCCTGAAGGTTGGTTATGAGGTGTGGTACTGACTGTCAGTGGTCATAATGTTTGTGTTTATTGATGCCAGTGGTTGCTATACGGATGTAGGATCTTAATTTGATCACTGTTTTGTTGCTGAGAATTTTCCTGCGAGGCAGAAAATGCAAACTTATGGTGTATTTGAGATTTAACAAGGCTTCTAAAGTTTGTCATTTCCACTTTGACATTTCAGACTTGATTTTCCCGAACGAAAAATGTATCAACTCCATTAATTATGATCCACATAATAATTCACATTTCCTGTTGCTGCAGGATTATTTTCCTGCTGTAGCAAACTAGCTCAAATGAAGATCCTACATCTGTAGGGGTGGTACAATAGGTGTGATGTCACTGACCGTCTGTTTGATGTCGGGGATGCCGATGCGGAACACCATCATGGCGATGTGGGCGTCCTCTGACGGCGCCCTGCTGGAGCTATGCTCTCTCAGCCTCTTCTGCTGCTGCTGCTGATTGGCCGGCTGTTGATGGGTGGGTCCATGGTTGGACGAATAAGGGTTTACTGTGTGCCCGATGTTGCCGGGTCGTATCTGTCTGTCTCCTGTGGGTCGTCCAGCCATTTTGCCTAATTGCCTGTGCCCCTCATCCCTGCCTCCTCGTGACATGCCTCCTCCTCGCCTGACTTCCTCCACTTCCTCTTCCTCCTCTTCTCCCTCCAGCTCTCCATTCTCCCCATCTTCTCCCTCCTCATCACGGTCATCTTCCTCACCCTCCTCTTCTTCATCTTCCTCCTCTTCCTCGTCCTCTGCCCCAGGATATAGATGTCTATTGTTTCCCAGCATCCTTTGCTGCTCCTCGTCACTGGAGAGGGGGCTGAGCGGCATCGTCATGGCGACAGGGAGGGTGGCACAAACGGCAGCGGCATCATTCCCCGAGACTCACTGAGGAGGAGAAAGGAGAAGAGGAGAACCATGAAAGGTCAAAATAGAGAGAGAGAGAGACAGAGAGAGAGACAGAGAGACAGAGAGAGAGAGAGAGAGAGAGAGAGAGAGAGAGAGAGAGAGAGAGAGAGAGACAGAGAGAGAGAGAGAGAGACAGAGAGACAGAGAGAGAGAGAGAGAGAGAGAGAGAGAGAGAGAGAGAGAGAGAGAGAGAGAGAGAGAGAGAGAGACAGAGAGAGAGAGAGAGAGAGAGAGAGAGAGAGAGAGAGAGAGAGAGAGAGAGAGAGAGAGAGAGAGAGAGAGAGAGAGAGAGAGCGTTCCAAGGACAATCCTAAAAACTCAACCAGCAGCCCCAGTGTCTGTCGGGGTTCCTACACTGTTTCATGTCCTGACTCTGGTCACTATGGGAACAGACTGACTCCTTTCATTCTGCCTTTTCACTGTCACCATGCGCTGCCATTTCATCACAATTTATTCTTCAACACCTCCCATATAAATATCTATGCAACAGATCTTCCACCCTGCTCTATATAGAGTAGACATACATAATATCTATAGACTGACTGAGTCCACACTGACTGTTATACTGTTAAGAGCACCACTGAAACTACAAACATTAAACTACTACTGCAAACAATACAATACACACTGTAGACTACCTCTACACACTCACCCATTTCACTAGACTAGAACACTTCACAGTAGCATGAAACACAGTCTTCAACCTCACCTCTCAGAGTGGAGAGAACAGTTTCAGAGCGTCTGTGATGTACCTCGTGCTGCAGACAGTGCACTACAAGCTGGAGAGTGTTCAGGTCAGTCCCTAGTGGATACTAGGCAGCATTGCGCTCTGTGAGTTTCAGCACCACTCCATACAGGACAGCTCCCCACAGCTAAAACAGCATGTTCAAGTGGCCACACAACACAATTCACACCAGTTGAAGAGGATGAACCCAAATTGTGAAACTAAGCCTGCCCTCCTGACATCTAGCACACAGCACACACCCACATCAGTTACAATACAACACAACTATATCAACAATGAATACCCAGAAACAAAGACAAAAAGAGAGATAGCACTGCCAATAAAACTGCCTAAACTGTGATGTTTTATCTCTGGGTGCTCATTTAAACGTTCATTTTGAAAACATCCAATATCCTGTCGCTCATTGTGTTTGAGCTATTTCACTTTGAATGCACCCAAGCATAGGAGAGTAATGAACTAAATTGAAAATGGAGTGTGTAAGTGTGTGTGTGTGTGTCTAAGATGGCTGAAAGACACAGGGAAGAGAGGGGCCACTGTGAGAAAAGATGTTTGACACCAGCTCCCAGGGCTGTTCCCAGAGGACAGTGAGTGACAGCAAATACCACTAGCTGTCCTCAGAGAGAATGAGAGGAGAGGAGAAGACAATATGAGAAAATGAGAAACCAGAGGGTGGGAGAGAAGGAAGATTTTAGTATGAGAGATGGTGACACATTGTGCCAAAACAAAGCCATGGAGTACATGGAAGTACACATGACATAGGGACAAATGCACTGAGAAACGCAGATATAATATTTCTCATGGTTCTTTAACCAGTGTTAAAGGGTCACGTATTCATGCATCTCAGCCTCCTCACTAATGAAGAGCACAGTGCAGCTGAGCTGACAGGCCACAGTAGTGTTACAGCAGACCTGGACACCACCACACAGTAACACTGTCAGGTAGCAGAGATGACAGAGAGACTCAGAGAGAGAGGGAGCAAAAATGAGGGCGGAAGACAAAGAGAAGGGGGTATAGAGACACAGGAGAGAGAGAGAGAGAGGAAAAGAGCAGGTTTTAGACAGAGAGACACATGGGGAAGGGCAGAAAGAAAGAGAGAGCAATGGAGAGAGCAATGGAGAGAGAGAGCGAGAGAGAAAGAGAGAGAGAGTAAGAGAGAGAGAGAGAGAAAGCGAGAGAGAAAGAAAGAAAGAAACAGAGAGAGAGAGAGAGAGAAAGAGAAAGAGAGAGAGAGAAAGAGCGAGAGAGAGAGAGAAAGATATTGGGGGGCTGGTGGAAGGACACAGAGATGGCATCTAGGTCGGAAGCCTGACAGAAAGCTGACTAACTGGGAAAGTTAGAAAATATAAAATATGATCCAAAAATATATTTTGCATAGTGCTGAGTAATCAGAGATATTGAGGAGAAGATAGAAGAAGGGAGCAGATAGGGAGGAGGCAATAGGACACTATGGAACGGGGGAGTTGAATGGATAAAGAGATAGAGAGAGAGGGGAAGAGAGAGAGAGAGAGAGAGAGAGAGAGAGAGAGAGAGAGAGAGAGAGAGAGAGAGAGAGAGAGAGAGAAGCTCCAGGGTTGAGGGTAGATAAATACAGAGGATTAGTTTCAATAGAGAGCTGAAGATTTGGAACAAGGAGACAAGGACTGGGAGCCAGGAGAGAGAGAGATCATTGTAGAAAGTCAGATAGAAAGAGGAAAGGAACACAGCAGATCTGATTAGAGAGACGGAGAGGGGAACAAGGCAGAGGAGAGAGGACAGAGAGGATGAGAGAGACAGAGAGGATGGGAGAGACAGAGAGGAACAGGGAGATATTGGGGAGGAGAAGCAAAGGTAGAAAAAGGAGGTGAGAGGGCTGAGAGAAAAATACTGAGAAAGGAAGCTGAAACAGACTGTTGAAGTGGAAAACTGAGAAAAGAAGCTGAGATAGACTGTTGAAGTGGAAAACTGAGAAAAGAAGCTGAGATAGACTGTTGAAGTGGAAAGGAGCGTTAAGAAGGCAGAACAGGGAGTAGGAGGAGAAGAGACAGCAGGAGGTGGACTGGGGTGAGATGGCAAAATAAAAGGGTTGAGGGAGGCGGACACGAAAGGAGAAAAGTGAGCGGTTAAGTGGAGAAATGCAAGGAGAATATGTTAATTTAGTTTGAAGAGAGAAGTCATGATGAGTCACACATAATAGGCCTTAATGAATGTATCCTGTAGAGAAGAGATGGAACAGAGAGATACATAGATTAGATATTTCCTATAAGCGACAGAGATCTTTCCCACTGCGTATCTCCTCTCTACAGACTTCTCTTTCAGCACTCTCCTTGGAAAGCTGCAATTTAGTTAAGGCTCACGTCGTACCTTTGACTGTCCTCCAGGGAGACAGAGTCAGACTGACTGGACTTCCTGCTGATCACTGGGGTTGACTGACCCTCTCTATCCTCGCCCACAGTCCATCTCCTACTGAGAGGTAGTGTCAGTGAGATAAGTCAGATTCTGTGTGGTCCTTAGTGGTTCAGCAACGGTTCAAAGTTGTTCTGTGAGCCAGGATCATAACATGGGTCAAACTTCCGTTAATAGATTAGATTGATATAGTGCTTACAAGTGGTCAAAGTTCTTTACATCCACAGCCAATGTGGATCCAAAGCCATGTCATCTGGTCTGTAATGTCCCACCATCATTGTCTGTGGTGAGTCATTTACCCTCCACCAATCAATCTCTCTTGCTCTCTCTCTCTCTCTCTGTCTCGCTCTCTCTCTCTCCCTCTCTGTCTCACTCTCTCTCTCTCCCTCTCTGTCTCACTCTCTCTCTCTCTCTCTCTCTCTCTCTCTCTCTCTCTCTCTCTCTATGTCTCTCTCTCTTTCAGCCTCTCTTTTACTGTATGTAGGACAAAGTGTGTATATAGATAGATATTTTCAGTGTCTCGGTCCCCAGGAAACTTCACTGGGAAACTTCCAAGGAACAGATCGCCCCACTTTCAGGCCACTAAACTAGAGCGGACCATTTCTCTCCCTCCCTCCCTCTCTAGCCCCTCCCTCTCTAACATACACACACACACACACACACACACACACACACACACACACACACATATGCACACACGCACACAGCCAACCATATGTGTCAACTTTGACCTTTCTGATACAGTTCCAGCATGAGTAAGGGCTAATTGGGAGCTAATATAATCCTTCTCTGTCAGTTCTGACCTCCGGCCTTCTGCTACATGTCATCAAACTGTCACCCAGGAGGCCCCGCCCACAGGAGACTAAGGTTAGATAATGCTGTTCTTTTCCCTACAGACAGCGATCACACACTCTCCCTACAGACAGCGATCACACACTCTCCCTACAGACAGCGATCACACACTCTCCCTACAGACAGCGATCACACACTCTCCCTACAGACAGCGATCACACACTCTCCCTACAGACAGCGATCACACACTCTCCCTACAGACAGCGATCACACACTCTCCCTACAGACAGCGATCACACACTCTCCCTACAGACAGCGATCACACACTCTCCCTACAGACAGTGATCAAAAAACAATGACCAAACACTCCCTCCCACACAGTTATGTTAGAAGGAGGGAAGGTGAATATTCATAAATTACATCTCTCCTTCCAAGCATAATATCTCTGTCAGGCAACAGTAGCAGAACACATGGAAAGGATTCAGCAATTCAGCGCTTTGGGAAATCCATAAAACAATAGTGAACACCCCTACAGTACACAACTGATGGGTGGATGAAGAGAGAGAGGAAACCACAATCTGTACCTCCTGAGGCTCAACACTGACCTCCTAATCCATTTAGTTAGTCAGGTGGACTACTACAGTACGACAGTACATTCTGCCTGTTACCCCCACATTCAATCTAAAGATGTCACAGGAAACAGTGTGAACAGGCTCAGAGTGATGACCTCATTCACAGCCAGGCAGCTCTCTCTCTCTGCTGCCTATTCCAGGAGCTGACTAATACCAGCTGTAGCTCCCCCTCGTCTGCCTGTTGGTCTGGAATCAGAGTGATGACATCACACACAGAGGCAAGTTCTCCCACCTGCCTGCCTGATCACCCGCCCACCCGCCTCCCTCCCTCCCTGGCAGGCAGCTCTAGTGGGGACCAATATGTGTCAGTGTAGTGGAGGGGCTGATGAATACATAAAGGGTGTAGCTGTAGGGGAGGGGACTGAGGAGCAGACGAGGGATGTGAAATATTAAAGGGAGATGCTGCTCTGCTCCGGGCCTGTACGCAGGGAACAGGAGACCACATGACACCCCCAGCTCTGCCCCTCACAATAACACAACTTATGGTTTCTGAGCCTGGACTCCAAAACACACTAGCCTGGGCTGGTCCTAATGCTACACATGCTATAGCCAACTGCTCCAACTATCGTCATGCAGTACAGTACATGTTAGTAAGAGGAGTTGGCAACAGATCTGAAACTGACACCAGGCTGGTAGAACATGTGACTGTCTCTTGTCTTTGTCAGCATGGTGGCTTTTGAAGTCCAAGAACAGCTCCATCAGCTAACTACACGTTGTGATGTCATCCCACTGGGACTGGACCAGAGCTGTGTGTGTGATGAGCAGGCAGGTTTCAGACAGTCTAACCAGCCCGGTGTTATGTGCTGGCTGTAATGAAACACCTGTAACTAGGGAACAGGGATTACACAACAGACTCATAGTCAGAGACAGAAATGGACAGACAGTAAAATACTAATTGAAGAGCAGAGCAGAGAGCTGGGGTGCGTTGCAAATGTCACCCTGTTTCCTTCCTAGTGCACTACTGTCGACCAGAGCCCTATGGGCCCTATGGGCCCTGGTCAAAAGTAGTGCACTATATATGGAATAGGGTTCCACTGGGGCAGAGTAGGCTGGACAGAGCTGTCATTGAGTGGGATGGGGTTATTTGACAGTTATTTGCGGTGGGTTTGACAGCTCCCTACGGTACTAGTGGCTGAATCAGCTGTTTGCACCGGTGGTATAGAGCCGTTGGGAGGCTTTTGAACAGATAAGAAAAGTCCAGATTTAAAAAAAAGTCTGTGTCTGCTTTTAGTTGGTGTCTGCTTTTGAATGAATAAAGACATCCTCAACTGGTATGCAGAGCTATAGTTTCATTTTGTCTGAGACTAGAACAAATACAATTCAGTAATGATTTTCCTAATAGTCCTTAGATAATCCTTAGATATTTTTCACTTATACATCTTCTGACATGTTACCATCCTGGTCCTTAAACAAAAGGTCTGTGTTGAGACTAGTCTAATCCCATACGACTCCTATACCTTTGCTCTAGTGAATGACTCCCGTCAGGATATCTCCTTAGATAGGTTAGAGGTGACTAGTGACAGATAATTGATGAGGGAAGACAGAGAGCTGAATGACTGAACGACGCTGATTAGATCTGACTCCATAAACTCCCCCATGTAGGGAGAGACAGCATCATGTATAGTGTCCTAACCTATTCTATGTAGGCCAATCAATATGGATTCACATTCAATTACTTTTATCGCTCCCTTGCTTTCCTCACCTCTGTTGTGCTCTCTCTCTCTCTCTCTCTCTCTCTCTCTCTCTCTCTCTCTCTCTCTCTCTCTCTCTCTCTCCCTCTCTCTCTCTCTCTCTCTCCCTCTCTCTCTCTCCCTCTGTCTCTCTCTCTCTCTCTCTCTCTCTCTCTCTCTCTCTCTCTCTCTCTCTCTCTCTCTCTCCCTCTCTCCCTCTGTCTCTCTGTCTCTCTCTCTCTCTCTCTCTCTGTCTCTCTCTCTCCCTCTCTCTTTCTCTCTCTCTCTCTCTCTCTCTCTGTTGTCTTTTCAATATCCACCTTATCCTCCTATCTGTCAGCTATGTGCCACTTTTTATCAGTTTCTCTCCATTCTCCTTCTCCATCCTCTCCTCTCCTCCTCTCCTCCCCTCCTCTCCTCTACTCTCCATCCACTTTTTTCACACCTCAACTTCACCTCTTAATTGTGTTTGTGTTTTAAATAATTTAATATGCTGGAAAAGCAGAAAGCGCACGTTCATTTCTCTCTTTGTTGAATTATGCCTGCAAACTGTCCCAAATCAGCACGGTAGTTCTGAAAATGGAGGGGGGTGGGGTATATGTGTTGAAATACACAGCATGTGACATCATATAACCATATTATGGGTTATATGATGGGTATGCAATGTGTGTGTGTGTGTCTACTTTTCCAGGGAAAACTTTCAAAATAGGAAACCTTTAGCAGCAAGGAGAAGTAAGACTCCTGATGCATGTGTGCTCAGTGTGTGTCTCTTATGAGCACTCTGCCAGGCAGCTACGTCCTCAGCTGTTAGATCTGTGTGGTAGTCCTACATTCCTGGTACACTTAATGCCTGCATGTGGAGAGGATATCTCATACATCAATTTCCAATAATACTGCCACAGCACAGCCCCTCCACTGTTACTATACATACTGCCACAGCACAGCCCCTCCACTGTTACTATACATACTGCCACAGCACAGCCCCTCCACTGTTACTATAAATACTGCCACAGCACAGCCCCTCCACTATTACTATAAATACTGCCACAGCACAGCCCCTCCACTGTTACTATAAATACTGCCACAGCACAGCCCCTCCACTATTACTATAAATACTGCCACAGCACAGTCCCTCCACTGTTACTATAAATACTACCTATAAATACTTCCACAGCACAGCCCCTCCACTATTACTATAAATACTGCCACAGCACAGCCCCTCCACTGTTACTATAAATACTGCCACAGCACAGCCCCTCCACTGTTACTATAAATACTGCCACAGCACAGCCCCTCCACTGTTACTATAAATACTGCCACAGCACAGCCCCTCCACTATTACTATAAATACTGCCACAGCACAGTCCCTCCACTATTACTATAAATACTGCCACAGCACAGTCCCTCCACTGTTACTATAAATACTACCTATAAATACTGCCACAGCACAGCCCCTCCACTGTTACTATAAATACTGCCACAGCACAGCCCCTCCACTGTTACTATAAATACTGCCACAGCACAGCACAGCCCCTCCACTATTACTATAAATACTGCCACAGCACAGCCCCTCCACTGTTACTATAAATACTGCCACAGCACAGCCCGCCACTGTTACTATAAATACTGCCACAGCACAGTCCCTCCACTATTACTATAAATACTGCCACAGCACAGTCCCTCCACTGTTACTATAAATACTACCTATAAATACTGCCACAGCACAGCCCCTCCAATTTTACTATAAATACTACCTATAAATACTGCCACAGCACAGCCCCTCCACTGTTACTATAAATACTACCTATAAATACTGCCACAGCACAGCCCCTCCACTGTTACTATAAATACTGCAACAGCACAGCCCCTCCACTATTACTATAAATACTGCCACAGCACAGTCCCTCCACTATTACTATAAATACTGCCACAGCACAGTCCCTCCACTGTTACTATAAATACTGCCACAGCACAGTCCCTCCACTGTTACTATAAATACTACCTATAAATACTTCCACAGCACAGCCCCTCCACTATTACTATAAATACTGCCACAGCACAGCCCCTCCACTGTTACTATAAATACTGCCACAGCACAGCCCCTCCACTGTTACTATAAATACTGCCACAGCACAGCCCCTCCACTGTTACTATAAATACTGCAACAGCACAGCCCCTCCACTATTACTATAAATACTGCCACAGCACAGCCCCTCCACTGTTACTATAAATACTGCCACAGCACAGCCCGCCACTGTTACTATAAATACTGCCACAGCACAGTCCCTCCACTATTACTATAAATACTGCCACAGCACAGTCCCTCCACTGTTACTATAAATACTACCTATAAATACTGCCACAGCACAGCCCCTCCAATTTTACTATAAATACTACCTATAAATACTGCCACAGCACAGCCCCTCCACTGTTACTATAAATACTACCTATAAATACTGCCACAGCACAGCCCCTCCACTGTTACTATAAATACTGCAACAGCACAGCCCCTCCACTATTACTATAAATACTGCCACAGCACAGCCCCTCCACTATTACTATAAATACTGCCACAGCACAGTCCCTCCACTGTTACTATAAATACTACCTATAAATACTGCCACAGCACAGTCCCTCCACTGTTACTATAAATACTGCCACAGCACAGCCCCTCCACTGTTACTATAAATACTGCCACAGCACAGCCCCTCCACTATTACTATAAATACTGCCACAGCACAGCCCCTCCACTGTTACTATAAATACTGCCACAGCACAGCCCACCACTGTTACTATAAATACTGCCACAGCACAGCCCGCCACTGTTACTATAAATACTGCCACAGCACAGTCCCTCCACTATTACTATAAATACTGCCACAGCACAGTCCCTCCACTGTTACTATAAATACTACCTATAAATACTGCCACAGCACAGCCCCTCCAATTTTACTATAAATACTACCTATAAATACTGCCACAGCACAGTCCCTCCACTATTACTATAAATACTGCCACAGCACAGTCCCTCCACTGTTACTATAAATACTACCTATAAATACTGCCACAGCACAGCCCCTCCAATTTTACTATAAATACTACCTATAAATACTGCCACAGCACAGCCCCTCCACTGTTACTATAAATACTACCTATAAATACTGCCACAGCACAGCCCCTCCACTGTTACTATAAATACTGCAACAGCACAGCCCCTCCACTATTACTATAAATACTGCCACAGCACAGCCCCTCCACTATTACTATAAATACTGCCACAGCACAGTCCCTCCACTGTTACTATAAATACTACCTATAAATACTGCCACAGCACAGTCCCTCCACTGTTACTATAAATACTGCCACAGCACAGCCCCTCCACTGTTACTATAAATACTGCCACAGCACAGCCCCTCCACTATTACTATAAATACTGCCACAGCACAGCCCCTCCACTGTTACTATAAATACTGCCACAGCACAGCCCACCACTGTTAATATAAATACTGCCACAGCACAGCCCCTCCACTGTTACTATAAATACTGCCACAGCACAGCCCCTCCACTATTACTATAAATACTGCCACAGCACAGTCCCTCCACTGTTACTATAAATACTACCTATAAATACTGCCACAGCACAGCCCCTCCAATGTTACTATAAATACTGCAACAGAACAGCCCCTCCACTGTTACTATACATACTGCCACAGCACAGCCCCTCCACTGTTACTATAAATACTGCAACAGCACAGCCCCTCCACTATTACTATAAATACTGCCACAGCCCCTCCACTGTTACTATAAATACTGCCACAGCACAGCCCCTCCACTGTTACTATAAATACTGCCACAGCACAGCCCCTCCACTGTTACTATAAATACTGCAACAGCACAGCCCCTCCACTGTTACTATAAATACTGCCACAGCCCCTCCACTGTTACTATAAATACTGCCACAGCACAGCCCCTCCACTATTACTATAAATACTGCCACAGCACAGTCCCTCCACTGTTACTATAAATACTACCTATAAATACTGCCACAGCACAGCCCCTCCACTGTTACTATAAATACTGCAACAGCACAGCCCCTCCACTATTACTATAAATACTGCCACAGCACAGCCCCTCCACTATTACTATAAATACTGCCACAGCACAGCCCCTCCACTGTTACTATAAATACTACCTATAAATACTGCCACAGCACAGCCCCTCCACTGTTACTATAAATACTGCAACAGCACAGCCCCTCCACTATTACTATAAATACTGCCACAGCACAGCCCCTCCACTATTACTATAAATACTGCCACAGCACAGTCCCTCCACTGTTACTATAAATACTACCTATAAATACTGCCACAGCACAGCCCCTCCACTGTTACTATAAATACTGCAACAGCACAGCCCCTCCACTATTACTATAAATACTGCCACAGCACAGCCCCTCCACTATTACTATAAATACTGCCACAGCACAGCCCCTCCACTGTTACTATAAATACTACCTATAAATACTGAAACAGCACAGCCCCTCCACTGTTACTATAAATACTGCCACAGCACAGCCCCTCCACTGTTACTATAAATACTGCCACAGTCCCTCCACTATTACTATAAATACTGCCACAGCCCCTCCACTGTTACCATAAATACTGCCACAGTCCCTCCACTATTACTATAAATACTGCCACAGTCCCTCCACTATTACTATAAATACTGCCACAGCACAGGCCTTCCACTATTACTATAAATACTGCCACAGCACAGCCCCTCCACTGTTACTATAAATACTGCCACAGTCCCTCCACTATTACTATAAATACTGCCACAGCACAGGCCTTCCACTGTTACTATAAATACTGCCACAGCACAGCCCCTCCACTGTTACTATAAATACTGCCACAGCCCCTCCACTGTTACTATAAATACTGCCACAGCACAGCCCCTCCACTGTTACTATAAATACTGCCACAGCCCCTCCACTGTTACTATAAATACTGCCACAGCCCCTCCACTGTTACTATAAATACTGCCACAGTCCCTCCACTGTTACTATAAATACTGCAACAGCCCCTCCACTGTTACTATAAATACTGCCACAGCCCCTCCACTGTTACTATAAATACTGCCACAGCCCCTCCACTGTTACTATAAATACTGCCACAGCCCCTCCACTGTTACTATAAATACTGCCACAGCCCCTCCACTGTTACTATAAATACTGCCAGCAGCGCGTCTATTAGTAATGCACAATGCCGCCCCGCAACCCACAAATTCATCATCACTGCTAAACTTTATAAGCCTCCGCCACAACTAGTTCTTAACCCACGGCCGCACACACACACACGGTCACACACAGTCACGGTCACACACACACTGACACTAGCAGCTCTGACCAAGGACAAGAGTTCCCTGTTGATGAGGCGGTGGGAAAGCCAATAGACTTCATGACTAACTAAATGATGACGTCATATCCTCATCTGAACATATTCGGATTTGAGGGCACCACAACTGCCAGCTGTCAGTCAGGAAGCTCCACTATAAGGTCTGACAGAAGTTCTAGTATGGTGTGACAATGGGGGCACCCCCTGTAGAGGCTGACAGACGCTATGGTGACACGTAGGTTCATCGCTGTAAAGTGTAAGTGCTGACACACACAGAGTGTACTGACTGTATGGGAAGTAGCCTAGTAGCATCGCTAGCTCCACCACAGGCCTCTATCAACTTACCTGGTAAAATAAGGGTACGCATTAAACAGGAAGAATCAAGCTGTCCTCATTGTAATGATCCATAGGGGCTGCTGATCCTGCTGTTACTGCTCTTTACGGCCCTCCGCCCCCCTGCCTTAGGCTGTGATCACCGTCCCGGGCTGGGCCAGCTTCTCCACCAAGCATCTGCTTCTATAAATAGCTCCACTTTGATGATGCAGTGGTGACTGCTGGGAAAACTCGCATCCCGCTCTTTCCCACCCTGCCTCCCGATGGCACAATTAGCACTAATAAACTCCCAGCCAATCCTGGCTGCATGGGAGACTTTGGCCAACGCCTCCCTCTAATTGCTATGAATGGGATCATTGCAATGCACCAGACGTGTGGCTGAGATAGGGTGGCTGGTATGAGTAGTGATAACTGCACAGAGAGAGAGAGAGAGAGAGAGAGAGAGAGAGAGGGAGAGAGAGAGAGAGAGATATATATATATATAGAGAGAGAGAGCATCCTGGATTGACATGTCACTGGTTTCTGTTTGTCTAGGTGGGGAGAGATTGACATGTCACTGGTTTCTGAGAGAGAGAGAGAGAGAGAGAGAGAGAGAGAGAGAGAGAGAGATATATATATATATATATATATATATATATATATATATATATATATATATATATATATATATATGCAGGCGGCAGGCAAGGGGTTCCCCAGGGAGACACAGGCTGGTTTAGCTTGGCCCTGTCCTACACTGGAAGTGACACAGACACAGGTGTGAAGCAACTAAACCCATGTCCACTCTTCCCTTAACAGAGTGGCAGAAGACAGACACCATGGTGTTATTTCTGAACATAACCACCCCAGTGCTAGACAGACAGTAGTACTCATGGGTCATTTATCTTTGTGTCCGTCCACTCTCGCAAATCCCGAATAATACATTTTCTCTGTGAACAGGCGGCAATTGTCTGCAGCTAAATCTGGCTTGAGTAAGGTGTGCTGGTCTGTGTGCTCAGTGATGACAGCTTTTGGCCTGAAAACATCTAGTCTTTCAGGTATCTGACATTTCCACTCTCTCAATGACTTCTCAAGTTGAAGTGTCTTAAACACCACACCACTGGACCTGAGAAAAAGACAAGCAAAACCACAGATGGAAATGGGTAAAAGCACAGAGAGAGAGAGAGGAGGTATCAGGAATCAGGAGGAGAGAGAGAGGAGGTATCAGGAATCAGGAGGAGAGAGAGGAGGTATCAGGAATCAGGAGGAGAGAGAGAGGAGGTATCAGGAATCAGGAGGAGAGAGAGAGAGGTATCAGAAATCAGGAAGAGAGAGAGGAAGTATCAGGAATCAGGAGGAGAGGAGGTATCAGGAATCAGGAGGAGAGAGAGGAGGTATCAGGAATCAGGAGGAGAGGAGGTATCAGGAATCAGGAGGAGAGAGAGGAGGTATCAGGTATCAGGAGGAGAGAGAGGAAGAGAGGAAGAGAGAAAGGACGATACTGAAGTAGGACAGAGCACAAGGGAGGCCGTCTGTCCCAGATCAGTCGTTTACCGCGGGCAGGAGGAGAAGAGAGGAAGAGAGAGAGAGAGAGAGAGAGAGAGAGAGAGAGAGAGAGAGAGAGAGAGAGAGAGAGAGAGAGTAAACGAGTGGGCTAAATCTGGAGTTATGAACTATCCCCCCAGAGCAACATAGCAAATACTGAAGAGGAAGTCATCCTGCATTCTCTGCACTTGAACAAACACACCAGGAGGAGAGAGAGGCAGGAGGGCAACACGGAACAATGTCTTATTGAGTGTGAGGGGGTGAGAGGTCATGAAAGGAGGGACAGACAGAACAGAGATGAAGGAAAGGAAGACCAGATGTAGTAAGCATCATGTTTCTCCTCGAAAAGACATCTGAAAGAGCATTACCTGCATTGATCTGTCTAAACAACATGGACTACAGTAAGGTAACTCAAAACCTCCTTATTCAAGGCAGGTAAGCAGATGCCTGTAGAGAGTGAACGTAAACATTACATAAGCAAAATTACATTCAAACACATTTTTGAGAGATATTGAAACATCTGGCATCTTTAATCCATGTAAAGAGATATAATCCTCAGTGGATGTGTTAACCATGTGTTGCCGCTGTGTCAAGTCTGACACATTTCAAAACAGAGTTCAATGATTGGTATTTCCCTGCCAACGCAGGCTGAATATTAAGTCAGTGACTCAGAAAAACAGTGGCTCCTCAGAAGCCTTTGCAGGACCTCCACTGCCTTCATGGGAAACAGAAATAGACATGAAAGCCATGTCCATTAGCTGCTTGGTTACTCAGTGAATTCATCAGTCTATTGATTGCCATCCCTACATCAGTTGTTGGTCCCACTGGAGTCCCTTTGGCTACCATCCAGCTTCCTGAGGTAAACCCTTACCTAACAGCCTGGCTCTGAGCCTGTCCTGCCCTGCCTCCAGTCCTGTATGCTGCCTCTGAACCAGCCTTGTCTTTCTCTGCCCTTACCCTGGCCTTCCCCGTGGTATTCCAGGCTCTGCCAGACTTTGATAGCCTTTTATGGTCATAATCTACTCAAAACTTCAACGCAGCCAACCAGAAGAGGGTGGACTCCCCTCTAGAGCCTCCATCCTCTCAAGGGTTCTCCCTAGATTTTGGACTTGGCTACTATCAACCTGGCTTTCTCAATTGCTTGATAATTAATGGTCAGTTTCTCAAACAATCAGGTTGCAGATGAGTCCTGAGTCCAGATGAGTCCTGGTCTGCGGGTGACTTGATCAGTATGAGCATGATGTTTGACAGTCATTGAGTCACTGTTCGTCACAATATAAATGGCTCAGTTTGTCTGCCAATCAATATGAGTGTGTGTAGCTGTGTGTATAATGGATCTGGTGCTGAGTAGTGGTGTGTAGGTGGTAAGTACAGTCACACCACTACAAGAGTATTTCAGCTTAGCGTATTGACGTCATGGCATGAGAGGACCACTTGAGGAACAAAGACATTGTCAGGACGGTATTCCCACACACTGACACACAGTCAGCGGGGAGCAGCACCGACACTGGGCTCTACGTCAGGAACACTGACACACAGTCAGCGGGGAACAGCACCGACACTGGGCTCTACGTCAGGAACACTGACACACAGTCAGCGGGGAGCAGCACCGACACTGGGCTCTACGTCAGGAACACTGACACACAGTCAGCGGGGAACAGCACCGACACTGGGCTCTACGTCAGGAACACTGACACACAGTCAGCGGGGAGCAGCACCGACACTGGGCTCTACGTCAGGGACACTGACACACAGTCAGCGGGGAGCAGCACCGACACTGGGCTCTACGTCAGGGACACTGACACACAGTCAGCGGGGAGCAGCACCGACACTGGGCTCTACGTCAGGGACACTGACACACAGTCAGCGGGGAGCAGCACCGACACTGGGCTCTACGTCAGGAACACTGACACACAGTCAGCGGGGAGCAGCACCGACACTGGGCTCTACGTCAGGAACACTGACACACAGTCAGCGGGGAGCAGCACCGACACTGGGCTCTACGTCAGGGACACTGACACACAGTCAGCGGGGAGCAGCACCGACACTGGGCTCTACGTCAGGGACACTGACACACAGTCAGCGGGGAGCAGCACCGACACTGGGCTCTACGTCAGGAACACTGACACACAGTCAGCGGGGAGCAGCACCGACACCGGGCTCTACGTCAGGAACACTGACACACAGTCAGCGGGGAGCAGCACCGACACCGGGCTCTACGTCAGGAACACTGACACACAGTCAGCGGGGAGCAGCACCGACACTGGGCTCTACGTCAGGAACACTGACACACAGTCAGCGGGGAGCAGCACCGACACTGGGCTCTACGTCAGGGACACTGACACACAGTCAGCGGGGAGCAGCACCGACACTGGGCTCTACGTCAGGAACACTGACACACAGTCAGCGGGGAGCAGCACCGACACTGGGCTCTACGTCAGGAACACTGACACACAGTCAGCGGGGAGCAGCACCGACACTGGGCTCTACGTCAGGGACACTGACACACAGTCAGCGGGGTGCAGCACCGACACTGGGCTCTACGTCAGGGACACTGACACACAGTCAGCGGGGAGCAGCACCGACACTGGGCTCTACGTCAGGAACTCTGACACACAGTCAGCGGGGAGCAGCACCGACACTGGGCTCTACGTCAGGGACACTGACACACAGTCAGCGGGGAGCAGCACCGACACTGGGCTCTACGTCAGGAACACTGACACACAGTCAGCGGGGAGCAGCACCGACACTGGGCTCTACGTCAGGAACACTGACACACAGTCAGCGGGGAGCAGCACCGACACTGGGCTCTACGTCAGGGACACTGACACACAGTCAGCGGGGAACAGCACCGACACTGGGCTCTACGTTAGGAACACTGACACACAGTCAGCGGGGAGCAGCACCGACACTGGGCTCTACGTCAGGAACACTGACACACAGTCAGCGGGGAGCAGCACCGACACTGGGCTCTACGTCAGGAACACTGACACACAGTCAGCGGGGAGCAGCACCGACACTGGGCTCTACGTCAGGGACACTGACACACAGTCAGCGGGGTGCAGCACCGACACTGGGCTCTACGTCAGGGACACTGACACACAGTCAGCGGGGAGCAGCACCGACACTGGGCTCTACGTCAGGAACACTGACACACAGTCAGCGGGGAGCAGCACCGACACTGGGCTCTACGTCAGGAACACTGACACACAGTCAGCGGGGAGCAGCACCGACACTGGGCTCTACGTCAGGAACACTGACACACAGTCAGCGGGGAGCAGCACCGACACTGGGCTCTACGTCAGGAACACTGACACACAGTCAGCGGGGAGCAGCACCGACACTGGGCTCTACGTCAGGAACACTGACACACAGTCAGCGGGGAGCAGCACCGACACTGGGCTCTACGTCAGGAACACTGACACACAGTCAGCGGGGAGCAGCACCGACACTGGGCTCTACGTCAGGGACACTGACACACAGTCAGCGGGGAGCAGCACCGACACTGGGCTATACGTCAGGAACACTGACACACAGTCAGCGGGGAGCAGCACCGACACTGGGCTCTACGTCAGGAACACTGACACACAGTCAGCGGGGAGCAGCACCGACACTGGGCTCTACGTCAGGGACACTGACACACAGTCAGCGGGGTGCAGCACCGACACTGGGCTCTACGTCAGGGACACTGACACACAGTCAGCGGGGAGCAGCACCGACACTGGGCTCTACGTCAGGAACTCTGACACACAGTCAGCGGGGAGCAGCACCGACACTGGGCTCTACGTCAGGAACACTGACACAGTCAGCGGGGAGCAGCACCGACACTGGGCTCTACGTCAGGGACACTGACACACAGTCAGCGGGGAACAGCACCGACACTGGGCTCTACGTCAGGAACACTGACACACAGTCAGCGGGGAGCAGCACCGACACTGGGCTCTACGTCAGGAACACTGACACACAGTCAGCGGGGAGCAGCACCGACACTGGGCTCTACGTCAGGAACACTGACACACAGTCAGCGGGGAGCAGCACCGACACTGGGCTCTACGTCAGGGACACTGACACACAGTCAGCGGGGAACAGCACCGACACTGGGCTCTACGTCAGGAACACTGACACACAGTCAGCGGGGAGCAGCACCGACACTGGGCTCTACGTCAGGAACACTGACACACAGTCAGCGGGGAGCAGCACCGACACTGGGCTCTACGTCAGGAACACTGACACACAGTCAGCGGGGAGCAGCACCGACACTGGGCTCTACGTCAGGGACACTGACACACAGTCAGCGGGGTGCAGCACCGACACTGGGCTCTACGTCAGGGACACTGACACACAGTCAGCGGGGAGCAGCACCGACACTGGGCTCTACGTCAGGAACACTGACACACAGTCAGCGGGGAGCAGCACCGACACTGGGCTCTACGTCAGGAACACTGAAGATATACTCTGGAACTTTGGCGACTAAGTATTTTTAAACCTCCTGCTTTGGGCTGGATGTGTCATCACATGCATAATCTATGAGCATAATTACTGTATGAAATGCCTAGTTTGAAAGCAACAGTTTTACTGGAAGCAGTGCTGTGCCATTTTCCCTACGTGGGCCGGCCCCCTAGCAATTCCAGTTCAACCAACGAGCTTCAGCCCCTCGCCATATGAGTGACAGCTAGCAAGATGCAAATGATGCACCCACAGCAGAGCGAGAGAGAGAGAGAGAGAGAGAGAGCTATGACGTGGTGCACATATCTGCACATGTGATGTAGTAAGCAATTTTAGGGGACCACTTTTTGCTCGTGAGTGCTACTTTCAGAACTACTGGCTAAAAAGTATACAAAAGTACAGGAGAACCCTTTAACATTTCCATGTTAGTCATTTAGCAGATGCTCATATCCAGAGCGACTTACAGGAGTAATTAGGTTTAAGTGACTTGCTAAAGGGCACATTGACTGATTTTTCTCCTAGTCACCTCGGGGATTCAAACCAGTGACCTTTCGGTTACTGGCCCAACATTCTTCACTGCTAGGCTACCCAGCAATGCATTCTCGTATCAAACACACACTCAGAAATACACACACATACTGTACAGTAGTGGGAGTTGAGAGAGAAAGGCAGAGGAGAAGTTTCTACATGTTGGGCAAAGGAATGTCAGTGTCATTCCAGTTTTGTGATTTATCAATCGCTCTCACCAATGAGGCTAATTTTAGATCTCCCTTTGTGTGCCTCTGTCTGATTATCCACTCTGTCATCCTCTCATCTCTCTCGCCACCCGCCCGCAGCTAATGTGCACATATAAAACACCAACAGAGTGTGTGTGTGTGTGTGTGTGTGTGTGTGTGTGTGTGTGTGTGTGTGTGTGTGTGTGTGTGTGCCTGCGCATGGCGTCTGTGTCCAAATATCTTCCCTAAATCTGGTCCCTATCAATAGTTGAATCAACAGTGTAACTTTCTCTTCTGCTTTATTAAGTACAGCCTCCCTCCCCCCTCTCTCCCTCCCCCCCCCCTCTCCCTCCCTCCCTCCCTCCCTCCCTCCCTCCCTCCCAGCATCTTGCTGCATCATCAAGGCTTGTGTGTAATTAAATGTGCCCACTACAATGACCCATCAACACCCAGTGATCAGTGTTCCCTCCAATGGCTGATATGATGGAGGAAGAACATCAGAGACAAAGACATCTATAGAAAGACTCAGATAATGACAGAGCAGACCAACCGTGTGCTTCCATCTGAAGAAGGTCCTTATAATACAACCTTACAATAATCCTTATAATAATACAGCTTTATAATAATATAGCCTACAAACCCTTACCACAAGGACCCAGGTAAACCACCTGTGTGTGTGTGGGGGGGGGGGTATATGCAGGCACATGTGGAAGTTCATTCAAATGAAAGTAGATGTGGATATATAAGTGTTTGAAGTCACAGGTGCATACGCCTTTGGATGCACAGCAAAGTGCACAATAGTGTATGTGCATATGGATGTATCTAAATGTCTACGTGCATGTTGGGATACATGGACAGGTGTATCTGTGTGGCAGATCATACGTGGTAGTTCTGCCCAGGCAGTGTTCCCCTGGCATCATGACATCATTGACTACGTGGCTTCTAATGGTTATGTCTTCTGATGTGAGTACCAATCACATTCACCAGCTGCTTGACTGTGCAGCAGTCCATCACCGTCCTGTATGGGTACAACAGCCTTCAGTAGACTAATGCATGCCAATGGATGTGGGTGGGTGTGTAAATAACACCTCGCTGATGCCTTGTACTGAACACCACTTCCAGTGGGACTGCCTACACAAATTGCCATCTCAAGCCAATCCTACCTTCGTGTCCTTCACTGAACTACATCTAGAAAAGGTCCCACTTTCTCTTTCCGTCCCTTTTTCCATCTGAGAAGGTGTGATATACAGTGGGGAGAACAAGTATTTGATACACTGCAGATTTTGCAAGTTTTCCTACTTACAAAGCATGTAGAGGTCTGTAATTTTTATCATCGGTACACTTCAACTGTGAGAGACGGAATCTAAAACAAAAATCCAGAAAATCACAATGTATGATTTTTCAGTAATTAATTTGCATTTTATTGCATGACATAAGTATTTGATCACCTACCAACCAGTAAGAATTCCGGCTCTCACAGACCTGTTAGTTTTTCTTTAAGAAGCCCTCCTGTTCTCCACTCATTACCTGTATTAACTGCACCTGTTTGAACTCGTTACCTGTATAAAAGACACCTGTCCACACACTCAATCAAACAGACTCCAACCTCTCCACAATGGCCAAGACCAGAGAGCTGTGTAAGGACATCAGGGATAAAATTGTAGACCTGCACAAGGCTGGGATGGGCTACAGGACAATAGGCAAGCAGCTTGGTGAGAAGGCAACAACTGTTGGCGCAATTATTAGAAAATGGAAGAAGTTCAAGATGACGGTCAATCACCCTCGGTCTGGGGCTCCATGCAAGATCTCACCTCGTGGGGCATCAATGATCATGAGGAAGGTGAGAGATCAGCCCAGAACTACACGGCAGGACCTGGTCAATGACCTGAAGAGAGCTGGGACCACAGTCTCAAAGAAAACCATTAGTAACACACTACGCCGTCATGGATTAAAATCCTGGTCCCCCTGCTCAAGCCAGCGCATGTCCAGGCCCGTCTGAAGTTTGCCAATGACCATCTGGATGATCCAGAAGAGGAATGGGAGAAGGTCATGTGGTCTGATGAGACAAAAATAGAGCTTTTTGGTCTAAACTCCACTCGCCGTGTTTGGAGGAAGAAGAAGGATGAGTACAACCCCAAAAACACCATCCCAACCATGAAGCATGGAGGTGGAAACATCATTCTTTGGAGATGCTTTTCTGCAAAGGGGACAGGACGACTGCACCGTATTGAGGGGAGGATGGATGGGGCCATGTATCGCCAGATCTTGGCCAACAACCTCCTTCCCTCAGTAAGAGCATTGAAGATGGGTCGTGGCTGGGTCTTCCAGCATGACAATGACCCGAAACACACAGCCAGGGCAACTAAGGAGTGGCTCCGTAAGAAGCATCTCAAGGTCCTGGAGTGGCCTAGCCAGTCTCCAGACCTGAACCCAATAGAAAATCTTTGGAGGGAGCTGAAAGTCCATATTGCCCAGCGACAGCCCCGAAACCTGAAGGATCTGGAGAAGGTCTGTATGGAGGAGTGGGCCAAAATCCCTGCTGCAGTGTGTGCAAACCTGGTCAAGAACTACAGGAAACGTATGATCTCTGTAATTGCAAACAAAGGTTTCTGTACCAAATATTAAGTTCTGCTTTTCTGATGTATCAAATACTTATGTCATGCTATAAAATGCAAATTAATTACTTAAAAATCATAGAATGTGATTTTCTGGATTTTTGTTTTAGATTCCGTCTCTCACAGTTGAAGTGTACCTATGATAAAAATTACAGACCTCTACATGCTTTGTAAGTAGGAAAACCTGCAAAATCGGGAGTGTATCAAATACTTGTTCTCCCCACTGTATGTACTGCTATCAGAGTATTCTGCTGCCAAAATGTCAATGTTGCCCAACTCTCCCTTCTGTCTTCTGCCTTCTCACCACCTCCTCCTCCTTTATCTCTCTGTCATCTTGTTCTGTCATTAATCTTCTCTCTGCACGGTATTTGCCTGTGTATCTTCCTCTACAGTCACAGTATTGATATGACTCTCCGTCAACCCACGTGACCAATGAATTAGACACATTTCACATCAACGCTGTAACTTGCATAAACAACCCGCAACCACAACTCCCTCTAACCCTCTCCATTCTTTCCTGAGACAATCCCTGCTCTCGTCTGCTTGCCTTGCAATACTCCCCCATGCACCTCTCTCTGTCTCCCTCGGATGCAGAAAAAGCGCTTCACTTACTGTTCTTCTTCTGTTGCACTTGATTCACAGATCCCTCCTTTGGAAATGGAGAGTGACAGAAGTGGTGGAGGGAGGGAGGGGGATCCACACACAAAAATAAGGAGAGAGTAGGCAGCGCAAAATAAAAATAAAAAAAGAATGGGAGAAGTGGAAAAATCACCGCTGATAGTGAGGCCTTTGAAAATCACATTTTACGTGGTGTCCGGTGTCTGTGTGTGCTGTGGGGCGATGCATATTCTCCATGTCGGTCTTCTAGCACCAGGCAGCACAACCCAGTAGTAACACTTCTATTTCCTCAGTCCTGAAAATGTCCCTCTCGCTCTCCCTCTGCCTCTCTCTCTTCCCCTCTAGCACGTTCAAACAGCCCAATCTCTCTCTCACTTTCATCTGGTTGGTTTATTTCCCTCTATCCCCCTCCCATACCTGTGTCTCTCTCACTCTCTAGCGCTCTCGCCCCTCCCCCTCATCCTCTCCTCCGAGTCTCCCTCTCTCGCCTACACCAGCACCCAGATACAGGGCACACCCCTCCCTCTCTTTCTCTCGCTCTTTCTCCCACTCTTTGATGTTTTGAAGAATTCTTCACTCTTAGCTGGGAATAAATAAAAAAAATTGACAGAACTGAAGACACTACAGAACACAGACAGTGGGAACCACCCAGCACCACAGACTTCACAGGGAAACAGACCCAAACTGTCAAATTACACACAATATCGACAGCACAAATACAATGGATAATAAAATTATCAAATTATTTTCATCATCTCAATGATTGTTTTTCCTAATCAAATTATCCCAACAGACACAGTCTGAGCAGATGCAGCAGGACTGCCGAGCGACACACATAATGAAATATAAATTAAGAATGGAAAGGATGTGTATAAGGGGATAAGGGGGGCCACTGCAGCAATGCTGATTTCCATACACAGAGACAGTGGGGGAGAGACTGTATGTGTGTGTGGGGAGGGGTAACAGTGGGGAGAGACTGTATGTGTGTGTGGGGTGGGGTAACAGTGGGTGGAGAGACTGTATGTGTGTGTGGGGAGGGGTAACAGTGGGGAGAGACTGTATGTGTGTGTGGGGAGGGGTAACAGTGGGGAGAGACTGTGTGTGTGTGTGGGGTGGGGTAACAGTGGGGAGAGACTGTATGTGTGTGTGGGGAGGGGTAACAGTGGGTGGAGAGACTGTATGTGTGTGTGGGGAGGGGTAACAGTGGGGAGAGACTGTATGTGTGTGTGGGGAGGGGTAACAGTGGGGAGAGACTGTATGTGTGTGTGGGGAGGGGTAACAGTGGGTGGAGAGACTGTATGTGTGTGGGGAGGGGTAACAGTGGGTGGAGAGACTGTATGTGTGTGTGGGGAGGGGTAACAGTGGGGAGAGACTGTATGTGTGTGTGGGGAGGGGTAACAGTGGGGAGAGACTGTATGTGTGTGTGGGGAGGGGTAACAGTGGGGAGAGACTGTATGTGTGTGGGGAGGGGTAACAGTGGGGAGAGACTGTATGTGTGTGTGGGGAGGGGTAACAGTTGGGGAGAGACTGTATGTGTGTGTGGGGAGGGGTAACAGTGGGGTGAGACTGTATGTGTGTGTGGGGAGGGGTAACAGTGGGGAGAGACTGTATGTGTGTGTGGGGAGGGGTAACAGTGGGGAGAGACTGTATGTGTGTGTGGGGAGGGGTAACAGTGGGGAGAGACTGTATGTGTGTGTGGGGAGGGGTAACAGTGGGGAGAGACTGTATGTGTGTGTGGGGAGGGGTAACAGTGGGGAGAGACTGTATGTGTGTGTGGGGAGGGGTAACAGTGGGGAGAGACTGTATGTGTGTGGGGAGGGGTAACAGTGGGTGGAGAGACTGTATGTGTGTGTGGGGAGGGGTAACAGTGGGGAGAGACTGCATGTGTGTGTGGGGAGGGGTAACAGTGGGGAGAGACTGTATGTGTGTGTGGGGAGGGGTAACAGTGGGTGGAGAGACTGTATGTGTGTGGGGAGGGGTAACAGTGGGTGGAGAGACTGTATGTGTGTGTGGGGAGGGGTAACAGTGGGGAGAGACTGTATGTGTGTGTGGGGAGAGGTAACAGTGGGGAGAGACTGTATGTGTGTGTGGGGAGGGGTAACAGTGGGGAGAGACTGTATGTGTGTGTGGGGAGGGGTAACAGTGGGGAGAGACTGTATGTGTGTGGGGAGGGGTAACAGTGGGGAGAGACTGTATGTGTGTGTGGGGAGGGGTAACAGTGGGGAGAGACTGTATGTGTGTGTGGGGAGGGGTAACAGTGGGGAGAGACTGTATGTGTGTGTGGGGTGGGGTAACAGTTGGGGAGAGACTGTATGTGTGTGTGGGGAGGGGTAACAGTGGGTGGAGAGACTGTATGTGTGTGTGGGGTGGGGTAACAGTGGGGAGAGACTGTATGTGTGTGTGGGGAGGGGTAACAGTGGGGATAGACTGTATGTGTGTGTGGGGAGGGGTAACAGTGGGGAGAGACTGTATGTGTGTGTGGGGAGGGGTAACAGTGGGTGGAGAGACTGTATGTGTGTGGGGAGGGGTAACAGTGGGGAGAGACTGTATGTGTGTGTGGGGAGGGGTAACAGTGGGGAGAGACTGTATGTGTGTGTGGGGAGGGGTAACAGTGGGGAGAGACTGTATGTGTGTGTGGGGTGGGGTAACAGTTGGGGAGAGACTGTATGTGTGTGTGGGGTGGGGTAACAGTGGGGAGAGACTGTATGTGTGTGTGGGGAGGGGTAACAGTGGGGAGAGACTGTATGTGTGTGTGGGGAGGGGTAACAGTGGGGAGAGACTGTATGTGTGTGTGGGGTGGGGTAACAGTGGGGAGAGACTGTATGTGTGTGTGGGGAGGGGTAACAGTGGGTGGAGAGACTGTATGTGTGTGTGGGGAGGGGTAACAGTGGGGAGAGATTGTATGTGTGTGTGGGGAGGGGTAACAGTTGGGGAGAGACTGTATGTGTGTGTGGGGAGGGGTAACAGTGGGGAGAGACTGTATGTGTGTGTGGGGAGGGGTAACAGTGGGGAGAGACTGTGTGTGTGTGTGTGTGTGTGGGGAGGGGTAACAGTGGGGAGAGACTGTATGTGTGTGTGTGGGGAGGGGTAACAGTGGGGAGAGACTGTATGTGTGTGTGGGGAGGGGTAACAGTGGGGAGAGACTGTATGTGTGTGTGGGGAGGGGTAACAGTGGGGAGAGACTGTGTGTGTGTGTGTGGGGAGGGGTAACAGTGGGGAGAGACTGTGTGTGTGTGTGGGGAGGGGTAACAGTGGGGAGAGACTGTATGTGTGTGTGGGGTGGGGTAACAGTTGGGAAGAGACTGTATGTGTGTGTGGGGAGGGGTAACAGTGGGTGGAGAGAATGTATGTGTGTGTAGGGAGGGGTAACAGTGGGGAGAGACTGTATGTGTGTGGGGGGTGGGGTAACAGTTGGGGAGAGACTGTATGTGTGTGTGGGGTGGGGTAACAGTGGGGAGAGACTGTATGTGTGTGTGGGGTGGGGTAACAGTTGGGGAGAGACTGTATGTGTGTGTGGGAGGGGTAACAGTGGGGAGAGACTGTATGTGTGTGTGGGGTGGGGTAACAGTTGGGGAGAGACTGTATGTGTGTGTGGGAGGGGTAACAGTGGGGAGAGACTGTATGTGTGTGTGGGGTGGGGTAACAGTTGGGGAGAGACTGTATGTGTGTGTGGGGAGGGGTAACAGTGGGGAGAGACTGTATGTGTGTGTGGGGAGGGGTAACAGTTGGGGAGAGACTGTATGTGTGTGTGGGGAGGGGTAACAGTGGGGAGAGACTGTGTGTGTGTGTGGGGAGGGGTAACAGTGGGGAGAGACTGTATGTGTGTGTGGGGTGGGGTAACAGTGGGGAGAGACTGTATGTGTGTGTGGGGAGGGGTAACAGTGGGGAGAGACTGTGTGTGTGTGTGTGGGGAGGGGTAACAGTGGGGAGAGACTGTATGTGTGTGTGGGGTGGGGTAACAGTGGGGAGAGACTGTATGTGTGTGTGGGGAGGGGTAACAGTGGGGAGAGACTGTGTGTGTGTGTGGGGAGGGGTAACAGTGGGGAGAGACTGTATGTGTGTGTGGGGAGGGGTAACAGTGGGGAGAGACTGTGTGTGTGTGTGGGGAGGGGTAACAGTGGGGAGAGACTGTATGTGTGTGTGGGGAGGGGTAACAGTGGGGAGAGACTGTATGTGTGTGTGGGGAGGGGTAACAGTGGGGAGAGACTGTGTGTGTGTGTGGGGAGGGGTAACAGTGGGGAGAGACTGTATGTGTGTGTGGGGTGGGGTAACAGTGGGGAGAGACTGTATGTGTGTGTGGGGAGGGGTAACAGTGGGTGGAGAGACTGTATGTGTGTGTGGGGTGGGGTAACAGTGGGGAGAGACTGTATGTGTGTGTGGGGAGGGGTAACAGTGGGTGGAGAGACTGTGTGTGTGTGTGGGGAGGGGTAACAGTGGGTGGAGAGACTGTGTGTGTGTGTGGGGAGGGGTAACAGTGGGGGGAGACTGTATGTGTGTGTGGGGTGGGGTAACAGTGGGGAGAGACTGTATGTGTGTGTGGGGAGGGGTAACAGTGGGGAGAGACTGTATGTGTGTGTGGGGTGGGGTAACAGTGGGGAGAGACTGTATGTGTGTGTGTGGGGAGGGGTAACAGTGGGGAGAGACTGTATGTGTGTGTGGGGAGGGGTAACAGTGGGGAGAGACTGTATGTGTGTGTGGGGAGGGGTAACAGTGGGGAGAGACTGTATGTGTGTGTGGGGAGGGGTAACAGTGGGGAGAGACTGTATGTGTGTGTGGGGAGGGGTAACAGTGGGGAGAGACTGTATGTGTGTGTGGGGTGGGGTAACAGTGGGGAGAGACTGTATGTGTGTGTGGGGAGGGGCAACAGTGGGGAGAGACTGTATGTGTGTGTGGGGAGGGGTAACAGTGGGGAGAGACTGTATGTGTGTGTGGGGAGGGGTAACAGTGGGGAGAGACTGTATGTGTGTGTGGGGAGGGGTAACAGTGGGGAGAGACTGTATGTGTGTGTGTGGGAAGGGGTAACAGTTGGGGAGAGACTGTATGCGTGTGTGGGGAGGGGTAACAGTGGGGAGAGACTGTATGTGTATGTGGGGAGGGGTAACAGTTGGGAAGAGACTGTATGTGTGTGTGGAGAGGGGTAACAGTGGGGAGAGACTGTATGTGTGTGTGGGGAGGGGTAACAGTGGGGAGAGACTGTATGTGTGTGTGGAGAGGGGTGACAGTTGGGAAGAGACTGTATGTGTGTGTGAGGAGGGGTAACAGTGGGGAGAGACTGTGTGTGTGTGTGGGGAGGGGTAACAGTGGGGAGAGACTGTATGTGTGTGTGGGGTGGGGTAACAGTTGGGGAGAGACTGTATGTGTGTGTGGGGAGGGGTAACAGTGGGGAGAGACTGTATGTGTGTGTGGGGTGGGGTAACAGTGGGGAGAGACTGTATGTGTGTGTGGGGAGGGGTAACAGTGGGTGGAGAGACTGTATGTGTGTGTGGGGTGGGGTAACAGTGGGGAGAGACTGTATGTGTGTGTGGGGAGGGGTAACAGTGGGGAGAGACTGTATGTGTGTGTGGGGAGGGGTAACAGTGGGGAGAGACTGTATGTGTGTGTGGGGAGGGGTAACAGTGGGGAGAGACTGTGTGTGTGTGTGTGGGGAGGGGTAACAGTGGGGAGAGACTGTATGTGTGTGTGGGGAGGGGTAACAGTGGGGAGAGACTGTATGTGTGTGTGGGGAGGGGTAACAGTGGGGAGAGACTGTGTGTGTGTGTGGGGAGGGGTAACAGTGGGTGGAGAGACTGTGTGTGTGTGTGTGGGGAGGGGTAACAGTGGGGGGAGACTGTATGTGTGTGTGGGGTGGGGTAACAGTGGGGAGAGACTGTATGTGTGTGTGTGGGGAGGGGTAACAGTGGGGAGAGACTGTATGTGTGTGTGGGGTGGGGTAACAGTGGGGAGAGACTGTATGTGTGTGTGGGGAGGGGTAACAGTGGGGAGAGACTGTATGTGTGTGTGGGGAGGGGTAACAGTGGGGAGAGACTGTATGTGTGTGTGGGGAGGGGTAACAGTGGGGAGAGACTGTATGTGTGTGTGGGGAGGGGTAACAGTGGGGAGAGACTGTATGTGTGTGTGGGGAGGGGTAACAGTGGGGAGAGACTGTATGTGTGTGTGGGGTGGGGTAACAGTGGGGAGAGACTGTATGTGTGTGTGGGGAGGGGTAACAGTGGGGAGAGACTGTATGTGTGTGTGGGGAGGGGCAACAGTGGGGAGAGACTGTATGTGTGTGTGGGGAGGGGTAACAGTGGGGAGAGACTGTATGTGTGTGTGGGGAGGGGTAACAGTGGGGAGAGACTGTGTGTGTGTGTGGGGAGGGGTAACAGTGGGGAGAGACTGTATGTGTGTGTGGGGAGGGGTAACAGTGGGGAGAGACTGTATGTGTGTGTGGGGAGGGGTAACAGTGGGGAGAGACTGTATGTGTGTGTGGGGAGGGGTAACAGTGGGGAGAGACTGTGTGTGTGTGTGGGGAGGGGTAACAGTGGGGAGAGACTGTATGTGTGTGTGGGGAGGGGTAACAGTGGGGAGAGACTGTGTGTGTGTGTGGGGAGGGGTAACAGTGGGGAGAGACTGTATGTGTGTGTGGGGAGGGGTAACAGTGGGGAGAGACTGTATGTGTGTGTGGGGTGGGGTAACAGTTGGGGAGCGACTGTGTGTGTGTGGGGTGGGGTAACAGTTGGGGAGCGACTGTGTGTGTGTGTGGGGAGGGGTAACAGTGGGGAGAGACTGTATGTGTGTGTGTGGGGAGGGGTAACAGTGGGTGGAGAGACTGTATGTGTGTGTGGGGAGGGGTAACAGTGGGGAGAGACTGTATGTGTGTGTGGGGAGGGGTAACAGTGGGGAGAGACTGTGTGTGTGTGTGTGGGGAGGGGTAACAGTGGGGAGAGACTGTATGTGTGTGTGGGGAGGGGTAACAGTGGGTGGAGAGACTGTATGTGTGTGTGGGGAGGGGTAACAGTGGGGAGAGACTGTATGTGTGTGTGGGGAGGGGTAACAGTTGGGAAGAGACTGTATGTGTGTGTGGGGAGGGGTAACAGTGGGTGGAGAGACTGTATGTGTGTGTGGGGAGGGGTAACAGTGGGGAGAGACTGTATGTGTGTGGGGGGTGGGGTAACAGTTGGGGAGAGACTGTATGTGTGTGTGCGGTGGGGTAACAGTGGGGAGAGACTGTATGTGTGTGTGGGGTGGGGTAACAGTTGGGGAGAGACTGTATGTGTGTGTGGGGAGGGGTAACAGTGGGGAGAGACTGTATGTGTGTGTGGGGTGGGGTAACAGTTGGGGAGAGACTGTATGTGTGTGTGGGGAGGGGTAACAGTGGGGAGAGACTGTATGTGTGTGTGGGGTGGGGTAACAGTGGGGAGAGACTGTATGTGTGTGTGGGGAGGGGTAACAGTTGGGGAGAGACTGTATGTGTGTGTGGGGAGGGGTAACAGTGGGGAGAGACTGTATGTGTGTGTGGGGAGGGGTAACAGTGGGGAGAGACTGTGTGTGTGTGGGGGGAGGGGTAACAGTGGGGAGAGACTGTATGTGTGTGTGGGGTGGGGTAACAGTGGGGAGAGACTGTATGTGTGTGTGGGGAGGGGTAACAGTGGGGAGAGACTGTATGTGTATGTGGGGAGGGGTAACAGTGGGGAGAGACTGTATGTGTGTGTGGGGTGGGGTAACAGTGGGGAGAGACTGTGTGTGTGTGTGTGGGGTGGGGTAACAGTGGGGAGAGACTGTATGTGTGTGTGGGGTGGGGTAACAGTGGGGAGAGACTGTGTGTGTGTGTGGGGGAGGGGTAACAGTGGGGAGAGACTGTATGTGTGTGTGGGGAGGGGTAACAGTGGGGAGAGACTGTATGTGTGTGTGGGGAGGGGTAACAGTGGGGAGAGACTGTATGTGTGTGTGGGGAGGGGTAACAGTGGGGAGAGACTGTGTGTGTGTGTGGGGAGGGGTAACAGTGGGGAGAGACTGTATGTGTGTGTGGGGTGGGGTAACAGTGGGGAGAGACTGTGTGTGTGTGTGGGGGGAGGGGTAACAGTGGGGAGAGACTGTATGTGTGTGTGGGGTGGGGTAACAGTGGGTGGAGAGACTGTATGTGTGTGTGGGGAGGGGTAACAGTTGGGAGAGACTGTATGTGTGTGTGGGGAGGGGTAACAGTGGGGAGAGACTGTATGTGTGTGTGGGAGGGGTAACAGTGGGGAGAGACTGTATGTGTGTGTGGGGAGGGGTAACAGTGGGGAGAGACTGTATGTGTGTGTGGGGAGGGGTAACAGTGGGGAGAGACTGTATGTGTGTGTGGGGAGGGGTAACAGTGGGGAGAGACTGTATGTGTGTGTGGGGAGGGGTAACAGTGGGGAGAGACTGTATGTGTGTGTGGGGAGGGGTAACAGTGGGGAGAGACTGTATGTGTGTGTGGGGAGGGGTAACAGTGGGGAGAGACTGTATGTGTGTGTGGGGAGGGGTAACAGTGGGGAGAGACTGTATGTGTGTGTGGGGAGGGGGAAACAGTTGGGGAGAGACTGTATGTGTGTGTGGGGAGGGGTAACAGTGGGGAGAGACTGTGTGTGTGTGGGGGGAGGGGTAACAGTGGGGAGAGACTGTATGTGTGTGTGGGGAGGGGTAACAGTGGGGAGAGACTGTATGTGTGTGTGGGGAGGGGTAACAGTGGGGAGAGACTGTATGTGTGTGTGGGGAGGGGTAACAGTTGGGGAGAGACTGTATGTGTGTGTGGGGTGGGGTAACAGTGGGGAGAGACTGTATGTGTGTGTGGGGAGGGGTAACAGTGGGTGGAGAGACTGTATGTGTGTGTGGGGAGGGGTAACAGTGGGGAGAGACTGTATGTGTGTGTGGGGTGGGGTAACAGTGGGTGGAGGTACAGTGGGTGGAGAGACTGTAATGTGTGTGTGGGGAGGGATAACAGTGGGTGGAGGTACAGTGGGTGGAGAGACTGTATGTGTGTGTGGGGTGGGGTAACAGTGGGGAGAGACTGTATGTGTGTGTGGGGAGGGGTAACAGTGGGTGGAGAGACTGTATGTGTGTGTGGGGAGGGGTAACAGTCGGGGAGAGACTGTATGTGTGTGTGGGGAGGGGTAACAGTGGGTGGAGGTACAGTGGGTGGAGAGACTGTAATGTGTGTGTTGGGAGGGATAACAGTGGGTGGAGAGACTGTATGTCTGTGTGGGGAGGGGTAACAGTGGGTGGAGGTACAGTGGGTGGAGAGACTGTATGTCTGTGTGGGGAGGGGTAACAGTGGGTGGAGGTACAGTTGGGGAGAGACTGTATGTGTGTGTGGGGAGGGGTAACAGTGGGTGGAGGTACAGTGGGTGGAGAGACTGTAATGTGTGTGTGGGGAGGGGTAACAGTGGGTGGTGGTACAGTGGGTGGAGAGACTGTAATGTGTGTGTGGGGAGGGGTAACAGTGGGTGGAGGTACAGTGGGTGGAGAGACTGTATGTGTGTGTAGGGAGGGGTAACAGTTGGGGAGAGACTGTATGTGTGTGTGGGGAGGGGTAACAGTGGGTGGAGGTACAGTGGGTGGAGAGACTGTAATGTGTGTATGGGGAGGGGTAACAGTGGGGAGAGACTGTATGTGTGTGTGGGGAGGGGTAACAGTGGGTGGAGGTACAGTGGGTGGAGAGGGAGCCTTCCAACTGACATGAATAGCAAGTAGAAATCCCTTCCATTACACCAATCAGGGATGAGTGAGGCATGTCAAAGCTGCTAGGGGGCTCTGATAGCAGACACACCCCTTTCATGGCTCAAACACACTACCCTCAGAGGGAATCAGTCAGCACGGACGCCTGTGGATGTGTTCAGAAATATACATGGAGATGAAGTCCTACCTCCTAACACTCTGATATTAATATGAGTTGTTTGTGTTGGCTTGGTTAGTATCTGGATGGACAACCACTAGAAAGAGCTGTCAGTCATTCCTATGTATCCCAGGACTATCCCAGTGCCCCAGCGGTGTGTGCCCATCAAAGACATCTATCAAAACCATCTCACTGGCTGAAATATAATCAATATAAAAGTGACATATCAAAATGTGACTAAACTCTGTACTTAGTGAAAACACTGAGAGCTAAGTTCAATCAAATCTGCATCAAAATGTTTCCCCTGTGGGAAAAGTCCACCCTTCACTCTAGCGAGTTACCTCATACAATATCAAGCACAATGTAAATGTGATCCATCATCATTGTCACTAAATTGAGTTTGCATTGATTTGTGTGTGTACGCACTGCCGTTGAATAATTTGCTTTCCCCCTGCGTGATTGGGTGAGTCTGTGTGTTTACACAGGCAGACCAATTCTGATCTTTTCTAATTGGTCAATCCCATCAGATCTTTTCACATCAGATATTTTTCAGAGCTGATCAGATTGGTCAAAAGACCAATTAGTGGAAAAAATATCAGAATTGGGCTGCCTGTCCAAACGCAGCCCCTGTCTGTGTCTATCTGTGAGAGTCTGTGTGTGGTTAGCTGAATTTAGTATACAATGAGTAGGTTTGCAAAGGGTCGGAAACTTTCCGGGAAATTTCCATGGGAAGTTAAGCCCGGGAATTTTGCTTAAATTCATCAAAAAAGTTAGCTTATAACAGTGAACCTTTTTTGTGGGATACACATAAGGCAATTCTAGGTCTTGTGGCATATTTTGGTTAAACTATCCCCAATTTGATGGAATCGCAACCCTCTGCATGCACGGTGCATTCTTCTATCACAGGTGTAGTGCACTCTTCCATCACATGTACAGCTGATTCTCAAGATCTTGCACACTAATGAGATGCTATTGAGCCCACACCACTACACTGTCTGAGCCAAGGACTACATGCTTTCTGGTAAGTTTTGATTATAATACTGGGTGGGGTGAATATATTTTATATGACATACATTATTTTTTGCAAACTAGTAAATAGTAGCCTACAGCAAAGTGTGTTTAAATCATTTCTAACTTGTTAACAATTTCTGCTAGTTAGTTTTTGCTACCGTGTGGATTTTAGCTTGCTTAAGCCTGCTAACTGAGGAGTGTTAATTCACCTGTTTCCATACATGTTTCATTTTAAAACATTTATCTTACAAAGGAGTTGTTTAATCTAACTGCTTAACTATGTATCTCTACATATTTATCTGGAATTGTATTTGGGGTTTAAAAAAAAAAAAAAACGAATCTTTAAAGGAAAATGCCACGGGCATTATCTGATGTGTGGAGACATTTCACTGCAGGAAAAGCTGTATACATTTGCAAATAATGTGCCAAATCATATGTGAAGAATCCAACAAAGACGCAGAATCATCTGGCCAAGTGCATAAAGTTCCCTCAGCGCTCACAACAAGCAACCTCTGACAAAAGTCCCTCTACTTCTATTCAAGGTGAAAATGATGAATCAGACACCTTATCGATAGCAACAGCTCATGGTCCTCCTGGAATCAGAAGTTTTTTTTGACTCAATGAAGGACCGTAGTCAGAGAAATGCTGATGAATGTCTTGCTCGAGCTATGTATGCAACTGGTTCACCTCTGATGCTCACAGGCAACGTGTATTGGAAGAGATTTCTGAATGTTCTTCGCCCAGCATACACCCCAACCAGACATGCTTTATCTACTCTGGATGCAGAGTTCAACAGAGTTCAAGTGAAGGTCAAGCAAATCATAGAGAAAGCAGACTGTATTGCAATCATCTCTGATGGCTGGTCAAATGTTCGTGGGCAAGGAATAATTAGCAAAATCATCTCCACCCTCAACCAGTATTCTACAAGAGCACAGACACAAGGGACAACAGACACACCGGTCTCTACATTGCAGATGAGCTGAAGGAAGTCATCAATGACCTTGGACCACAGAAGGTATTTGCACTGGTGACAGACAATTCTGCGAACATGAAGGCTGCTTGGTCTAAAGTGGAGGTGTCCTACCCTCACATCACACCCATTGGCTGTGCTGCTCATGCATTGAATCTGCTCCTCAAGGACATCATGGTACTGAAAAGAATCTACAAGAGAGCCAAGGAAATGGTTAGGTATGTGAAGGGTCATCAAGTTATAGCAGCAATCTACCACACCAAGCAAAGTGAGAAGAATAAGAGCACCACATTGAAGCTGCTCAGCAACACCCGTTGGGGTGGTGTTGTCATCATGTTTGTCTCCTGGAGGGAAAGGAGTCTCTCCAAGAAATGGCCATATCACAGTCTGCCGATATGGACAGCCCCATCAAGAGGATCCTCCTGGATGATGTATTTTGGGAGAGAGTGGTAAGCAGCCTGAAACTCCTGAAACCTATAGCAGTAGCCATTGCACGGATTGAGGGAGACAATGCCATTCTGTCTGATGTTCAGACTCTGCTTGCAGATGTAAGAGATGAAATCCGTACTGCCCTGCCCACTTCACTGTTGCTCCAAGCAGAGGAAACTTCTGCCTGAAGCCCATACACGCCGCAGCGTACATGTTGGACCCCAAGTATGCTGGCAAGAGCACCCTGTCTGGTGCAGAGATCAACAAGGCCTATGGTGTCATCACTACTGTGTCTCGCCACCTTGGCCTGGATGAGGGCAAGGTTCAACGATGTCGCTCTTGCTGCGGGTGATTCCCTGATCCACCTCTACGCAGACGACACCATTCTGTATACATCTGGCCCTTCTTTGGACACTGTGTTAACTAACCTCCAAACGAGTTTCAATGCCATACAACACTCCTTCTGTGGCCTCCAACTGCTCTTAAACGCTAGCAAAACCAAATGCATGCTTTTCAACCGATCGCTGCCCGCACCCGCCCGGCCGACTAGCATCACTACTCTGGACGGTTCTGACCTAGAATACGTGGACAACTACAAATACCTAGGTGTCTGGCTAGACTGTAAACTCTCCTTCCAGACTCACATCAAACATCTCCAATCCAAAATCAAATCTAGAATCGGCTTTCTATTTCGCAACAAAGCCTCCTTCACTCACGCAGCCAAATTTACCCTAGTAAAACTGACTATCCTACCGATCCTCGACTTCGGCGATGTCATCTACAAAATAGCTTCCAATACTCTACTCAGCAAATTGGATGTAGTCTATCACAGTGCCATCCGTTTTGTTACCAAAGCGCCTTATGCCACCCACCACTGCGACCTGTATGCTCTCGCGGCTGGCCCTCGCTACATATTCATCCAGGTCATCTATAAGTCTATGCTAGGTAAAGCTCTGCCTTATCTCAGCTCACTGGTAACAACACGCGCTCCAGCAGGTATATCATCCCCAAAGCCAACACCTCCTTTGGCTGTCTTTCCTTCCAGTTCTCTGCTGCCAGTAACTGGAACGAATTGCAAAAATCCCTGAAGCTGGAGACTTACATTTCCCTCACTAACTTTAAACATCAGCTATCTGAGCAGCTAACCGATCGCTGCAGCTGTACATTGTCCATCTGTAAATAGCCCACCCAATCTACCTACCTCATCCCCATATTGTTTTTATTTACTTTGCTGCTCTTTTGCACACCATTATCACTACTTACACAGCACCATCTGCTCATCTATCACTCCAGTGTTAATCTGTAATTACTTTGCTACTATGGCCTATTTATTGCCTTACCTCCTCATGCCATTTGCACACACTGTAGATAGACTTTCTTTTTTTTCTATTGTGTTATTGACTGTACGCTTGTTTATTCCATGTGTAACTCTGTGTTGTTGTTTCTGTCGCACTGCTTTGCTTTATCTTGGCCAGGTCGCAGTTGTAAATAAGAAATTGTTCTTAACTCGCTTACCTGGTTAAATAAAGTTAAAAAAAAGAAACTGTAAAGTCTGGAAAAGTACATTTCCAAGCAAGGGCTTTGGGATGGAGATGCAATATGGCAGTCGTACCAACAATCAATCAATCAATCAAATTTATTTATAAAGCCCTTCTTACATCAGCTGATGTCACAAAGTGCTGTACAGAAACCCAGCCTAAAACCCCAAACAAGCAAGCAATGCAGGTGTAGTGTAACGGCTGTTTGAAGAAGAGGACCAAGGTGCAGCGTGGTACGTGTTCATGATTTTTAATAAAGCTGAACACTAGAACAAAAAATAACAAAGCGGAACAAACTAAACAGTTCTGTCTGGTGCAGACACACAAAACAGAAAATAACTACCCACAAAACCCATGTGGGCAAGAGCTACCTAAGTATGGGTCTCAATCAGAGACAACGATAGACAGCTGCCTCTGATTGAGAACCACACACGGCCAAACAACAAAGAAATACAAAACATAGAACACAAAACATAGAATGCCCACCCCAACTCACGCCCTGACCAAACCAAAATAGAGACATAAAAAGGATCTCTAAGGTCAGGGCGTGACATGTAGAAACACGGTGGCTAGGAAAAACTCCCTAGAAAGGAAGAAACCTAGAGAGGAACCAGGCTATGATGGGTGGCCAGTCCTCTTCTGGATGTGCCGGGTGGAGATTATAACAGAACATGGCCAAGATGTTCAAATGTTCATAGATGACCAGCAGGGTCAAATAATAATAATCACCGTGGTTGTCGAGGGTGCAACAGGTCAGCACCTCAGGAGTAAATGTCAGTTGGCTTTTCATAGCCGATCATTCAGAGTATCTCTACCGCTCCTGCTGTCTCTAGAGTTGAAAACAGCAGGTCTGGGACAGGTAGCACGTCCGGTGAACAGGTCAGGGTTCCATAGCCGCAGGCAGAACAGTTGAAACATATCTCATCAGCCACCTGGTGGAAGGGACTTTGTGGATCTGAGGCTCTTTCCCCTGTTGCCTTCATCATCCTCCAAATCCCACCAACATCAGCCGCCTCAGAGCGCAACTGGTCCTTGTTTGGGAACACACACCAAAGCACTCAACAGGTTGACCAATACAAGGGTTGAAAAACTGGTAGCCATCCGGGCAAAAGTTTTTTGAGCCTGACAACGAGCCATCCTCAAACAGGTTGGAAAGTGACAGTGAAGATGAGGCCTCAGAGTCTGATGTTCAAGAGGTGGACATTGAGGAGGTCCAGGGAGAAGACATGGAAGCCTGAGAGGAAGACAACCAAAGCTTTAGTTTCTAGACTATCATTTTACAGATGTATGTTGAAAATGTTTTTGGGAGATGCGATGGATCATTGGGGATCATTCAATATCCCCTTTCTTTTGTTGTTCAGTGAAATCATCCCATGTCAAGAGTCAAGAGTCAACTCATTTATTAAAGTTCAATTCGTAACTACATTGTTTTTTAATTTCTATTGTAAGGATTTAATCATTTGCAAATATGTCTACTTATGATAAGTTAAAAGCTTCATGTTTCTGTCTCCATATGATATGGTAAATATATCCAATGTAAAAAAACATCTACATTTAAATGGTATTAATATTAATTTGCATATATTTACGTTAATTCCCATATATTCCTGTTAATTCCCACGGAAAGTTTCCACCTCAAAATATTCCCCAAAATGTGCAACCCTAACAGTGAGTTTAATGACTATGAGGTTAAAGTACAGACTGTAAGTTTTAATATGAGGGTATTTTCATCATTTTTGTTTAGAAATTACAACACTTTTTTTTTTACATAGTCCCCAATTTTAGGGGATCAAAAGTATTGGGACAAATTCACTTATATGTGTATTAAAGTAGTCAAAAGTTAAAGTATTTGATCCCATATTCATAGCACGCAATGATTAAATCAAGCTTGTGACTCTACAAACTTGTTGGATACATTTGCTGTTTGTTTTGGTTGTTTCTGATTATTTTGTGCCCAATAGAAATGAATAATAAATAACTCATTTTGGAGTCACTTTTATTGTAAATAAGAATAGAATATGTTTCTAAACACTCCTACATTAATGTGGATGCTACCATGGTTACAGATAGCCCTGAATGAATCGTGAATAATTATGAGTGAGAAAGTTACAGACACACAAATATCCTACCCCAAGTAATTAGCATTTTTGGGGGGGAGGTATGATATTTATGCCACTGTAACTTATATATGGGACCAAATACTACACTTTTGACTACTTTAATACACATAAGTGAATTTGTCCCAATACTTTTGGTCCTCTAAAATGGGGGGACTATTTACAAAAAGTGTTGTAATTTCTTAACGATTCACCCGATATGGATGAAAATACCCTCAAATGAAAGCTGACAGTCTGCTCTTCAACATCATAGTCATTCCATCATTTCGAATCCAAAGTGCTGGAGTACAGAGCCAAAACAACAAAATAATTGTCACTGTTCCAATACGTTTGGGCTACCGTTATATCAATTAACTCAATCTAACAAAATAGTTGAAACCCCAAGCTCTAAGAGCAAAGAGTCTGACATTAAACTACTAACAGGAACTGTCAGAAAGAAAGATGTTCATAATAACGATAAAAGCCATGTCCCTGGCCGTGGAGCTGACATATTTATTCAGTCCTCTCTCTCCTCCACAATTGTCCAAGCCATAATTTACACTAATGCCCTGACACCACCAGCACTGGACACTCATTTGGAGCTTCAGCCTCCTGTCACCTGGGAAATAATGTCCTGCTACACTACCTCCTTCTAAGCCCTCTGCTTTCTCTCTCCTCTCCTCCATCTCTGCCCTGCTCTCTAAATCCAGCTCTTTTCTGTCTGCTCTTCTCTCCTCCATCTCTCTTTTCTCTCTCTCCTCTCCAGCTGAGCTCATTTTTCAGGGTTACAAATGGGGGTGTTCTCTCTCTGTCTCTCCACTCCACTGGCAGAGTGACTGAGCTGTACTCCTACTGTACTGTCTCCTCTAGACTCCAACACCAAGTCCACTCAGTCCGTCTCAGCCATCTCTAAGACTACACCACTACACTACACATGGCTACAGCTACTCTCTGCCCCTCTGACAGCCTGTAATCACCAGAGGGTGTTAAACATGGGGGCAGAGGAGCTAATGCTGCTACATACACTATATATACAAAAGTATGTGCACCCCCCTTCAAATTACTGGATTTGGCTATTTCAGCCAGACCCGTTGCTGAAAATAGAGCACACAGCCATGCAATCTCCAAATACAAACATTGACAGAAGAATGGCCTTACTGAAGAGCTCAGTGACTTTCAATGTGGCACCGTCATAGGATGCCACCTTTCCAACAAGTCAGAGCTGCCCCGTAAGTGCTGTTATTGTGAAGTGGCAACGTCTAGGAGCAAAACGGCTCAGCTGCGAAGTGGTAGGCCACACAAGCTCACAGATCGTGACCAGATCACGATGCGCTTAAAAATCATCTGTTCTCAGTTGCAACACTCACTACCAAGTTCCAAACTGCCTCTGGAAGCAACATCAGCACAATAACTGTTTGTCGGGAGCTTCATGAAATGGGTTTCCATGGCCAAGCAGCCGCACACAAGCCTAAGATCACCATGCGCAATGCCAAGCGTCGGCTGGAGTGGTGTAAAGCTCACCGCCATTGGACTTTGGACTTTAGCGGATGCCAGGAGAACGCAACCTGCCCCAATGCACAGTGCCAACTGTAAAGTAGGAATAATGGTCTGGGGCTGTTTTCCCTGGTTCGGGCTAGGCCCCTTAGTTCCAGTGAAGGGAAATGTTAACGCTATAGCTTACAATGACATTCTAGATGATTCTGTGCTTCCAACTTTGTGGCAACAGTTTGGGGAAGGCCCTTTCCTGTTTCAGCATGACAATGACCACGTGCACAAAGCGAGGTCCATACAGAAATGGTTTGTCGAGATCAGTGTGGAAGAACTTGACTGGCCTGCACAGAGCCCTGACCTCAACTCCATCAAACACCTATGGGATGAATTGAAACGCCGACTGCGAGCCAGGCCTAATTGCCCAACATCAGTGCCCGACCTCACTAATGCTCGTGGCTGAACTGAAGCAAGTCCCCGCAGCAATGTTCCAACATCTAGTGGAAAGTGTTCCCAGAAGAGTGGGGGCTGTCATAGCAGCAAAGGGGGGACCAACTCCATATTAATGCCCATGATTTTGGAATGAGATGTTCGACGAGCACATGTCCACATACTTACGGCCATGTAGGGTATATTTAAGAGTTGAGTGGAATTGTGACGTACAGAAGAATAGGAGAAAGAGTGGGTGAGGCGTTATAGAATAATTGAAAAGGGAACATCACAGTTGTTAAAGATGGCCAGTTTCAGTTCCTTCACAGTGTGTGGCCTATTTTGCACATATATGCACTAGGCTGTGTGTAGGTGAAGCTGATGGTGCATGGTGTGGATTAGTACCATTTACTAGCATTGATATCACTGATTTGATGTACATGTAGGTGTCAGCAGGTACTAGCATTGATATCACTGATTTGATGTACATGTAGGTGTCAGCAGGTACTAGCATTGATATCACTGATTTGATGTACATGTGGGTGTCAGCAGGTACTAGCATTGATATCACTGATTTGATGTACATGTGGGTGTCAGCAGGTACTAGCATTGATATCACTGATTTGATGTACATGTGGGTGTCAGCAGGTACTAGCATTGATATCACTGATTTGATGTACATGTGGGTGTCAGCAGGTACTAGCATTGATGCTAAGGGCTGTTGGATCATTCAGTGGTTGGTGAAACACCTCAAAGGATCCGGTCTCTTAGCACACTCAGATCGCCTCTCTGTCTCTCCCTCTCTGCTGCCTGCTTCTCTGCTCTGCTTGTCCTCATTATGGAAAAGCTGTTCCACTTGGCATCACATTTAACCCCTCACTTTCCACTGAGACAAGCAAAGTGGGTCACAGGATCTGAAGCGCTAAACATGCCAATGGGAAGTACATGCTGCTGCACTTAGAGAAGAGGCTAGAAACAAGACTGAAAACTGAGTGATGGAGAAGATGGGAAACAGACAGGAGGAGGCTTAGTGACAAGACGTAAATGACAGTCATATACTGTATGGATAGAGAGAAAGACATTACAGACTGGAGAGGGACACACATCCAGTCAAGAAAGGAATATGAAAGCTTGTGTAAATATGTTGAGTAAATAAGGAAGTAGTTGCCTGAAGGAAGCTTTCAATCAAACCTACAATCAAACCAGCATATTGTTTTTCCACCCCTAAACGTATGCACTGTTAGAAGTTTGGTATTTTCATAAACTACAGTATAACAAAATGTCTGAATGAACAAATAAGTCAATATAGAGTTTACAGCATTTTCTGTGGACTACAATGATGGTTGCAACCAAACAAATTCAGTCCAATAATATAATTACTGTATTTAATTAAGCAAAATGATTAACTAGCTAGGCACTGTAAGCTAACATTACAAGTTCAACATAGCATGCTTCAGACGATCCACAAATCTATAAATGAATCATGGTTCATAATACAGTTTCATGCCACACGACACAAAGGGGGTTTGTTGAACCAATAAATACATGTCATACCACGAATAAATTGTGAAGACACATCCAAAGCTTAATTCAAAAAAAAGAATGCATTTTTCTTTAATGATTTACATTTTACAATTCTACAGCAGACCATTAGAATGTTTACCTCTTCAGAAGGCTGATTATATATCACCACCTGAATCAACGCTAAATCTTGGTCCAGGGGAAATGTTGGGGAACCATAAATGAAATGTTAGATTTTTTTTTTTAAAGTAAATAAACAATATGTTCTATCATGTAATATAAACAAACCTTTCATATCTGGAACTATCAATATTATATGTAAAATATTAAATTACAATAAAGCACCATTTTCAATAATAATAATAATAATAATAATAGTATTAATACAGACAGACATGACTGCTTCATGGTTTTACATAAGATGATGTAGTCCTATTGAGTACCTCTGTTGGATTGCTACTGGAACGATGTCTAGATGACGAAAGTGGAATGCTCAAATGACATTACAAATGTGTAAGAGCAACATCCATTTCAAAAATGTGAATCTCATTCATGGATGTAAAAATAATACATGCAACCACGTGGCTGACTACACATTTCTCAGATAACATTTCATTGTGATCACCATCTACACAACTAGCCTAACCAGTGTGATCCAATTAAGTAATGAGCGAGACAAGACTAAAAGCAAGATTATCAAGTAACAAGTCACTGTCCTTGTTCTAATTCACAACAGATTGCTTTGAAGTTGCTTCATAAATAATGCCATAAGCACCAAGTATTCTCAGTGTGGATACAGAGGGGAAAGAAGGAAGGGAGGGAACACAAAATGTACCCACTTAGTCCAAGTTGCCCCACTAATACAGTATCATCTACCCCTTGACCTACACAAGACCAAAGAAAAAAACTCATTCTGCAGAAAACATTGCAGTCAGTCTCCCACCCACCCGGTCTCCCTCCCTCGTATACTGTGGGTGCTCTGGACAGCGGCTGCAGAGCTGCAGTTCATGTCATGCACGCCACCCCTCAGTGGAGTTGTCCTGGAATTTACAGGCCTGGAAGTCATTCTACAGTACACACACTGTTGATGCACAGTGCATTTCTTAATGCACCATTGACTGCTAATCTTCACTCAAATTGGCAAGGCAGTGCACAAACATACCATGTACAGAAAAGCATGGTACCTAAAATCACTCCTCACTCCCACACACACTTGCAAGTCTATGTACTTAGTGAAACAGAGAGCAAATACAATAAAACTGTACATTTTAGAGCTCGTAGACAGAACTTAAACCGACTGGAATCAAAGCCCTACTTCCCAAAATCACAGAAACATGATAGAGACACACTTGTTTTAAAACTTAAAAACACATTTTTATGTCAAAGTAATCATGTTGTAGAATGTGCAAACGGTTTGTGTAGGCCTATCTTCCTGACGTGTCAACTTCAGAGAACAACCCATTCAACTATGTTACAGTACAATAAGAAGGCCTCCACATACTACTAACTAGAGGGTTCAATGTGCCCACCTTGAGGCTAACCTCTGCTATGACAGACGTCATGCCAGAAAAGCATTGTGGAGACTGACTGATCTATTCACTACATATTTTCCTCTTGCAAATCACTGAACTTACACAGAAGATGGTTGTATTCACAAAATAAATAGAAATAAAACTGTTAAGCATAAACATTACTCGATCCCCACAGATGTCAATAAAACCTTCTCTGAGACATTCATATCATAACAGTATCCAAGAGAGGGATTAGAACAAACACCAGTAACCATTAAACAAACATAATGATAGGTAGACTGTGTAAATTGCTGCTTAAAAAAACATCAGGGCAGAGATATGCTCCTCATGAACAATTCTGTACAATAATGTTGATATATTACAAGCTGCATCAAAGTCAGATGAGAAGAACAGGTATAAATCAGTCTGTATACTGGAGGTCCAGATCCACTAGCCCATCAGTAACCACTAGCCTCAGTCTTTTGGGCTTACGGTCTGAAACCGGGGTACTCAAGGAGTGGGAGGATGTGGGAGCATGGTGGGATGTTGGTGGGTGGTCTATGGGCTGGCACTGCTGTTGTGTGTCCCTCTTGCAGTGGTCATCCTGGCCTTTAAGCCCTGAAAAGCCCCCCACAGAGAAAGATGGTGAGTGTGAGAGTTGGGGTCCACATGGCTCCAGAACCAGCCTCCCCTGGGTGCCCGAAGGCTCCATGAGGCAGCGGTACGTATAGTTGGTGGGCGGTGACCCTGGGTAATCTCCCAAGCCCATGGTGACTGAGTGGTCACCAGTAAAGTTGACCACGTAAGGTGGACCTTGGTTACCATAAGAGTAGGAGAAGGAGGAGGAGGGGGGCTGCTGTTTGTTTGCTGGTGTCTGTGATCCAGAGGGAGAGCTGTGTGCTACTTGGGGGCTAGTGTGCTGAGACATCGAGGGAGAGAGCGAGGTGGAAAAGGTCAAGTCTGAGGAATCGTAACACAGTTTGTCAGGTGACGCCGATGTGGCATAGGAAGAGTGAGGGTTCTGGGAGTGCACAGCACCACAGGGCTTGTCCTGATTCAAACGTTTGCCATGAGGAGACCCATAATTCTGAGGTGCTTGGCTGGGGAAAAAGAAAGGCCTTGGGAGAGTGGAGAAGTTTTTGCTGCCAAAGCTGGTTTCAGTGTATTGAGGTTTGTCAGAGGGCCGCTTCTCCAAAGCTGTCGTTGTACTTTTACTGGACGTCTGGAAATAATCTGGATGGACTTTGTCATTGGGAAGATTTGACTTGATGGGGTAGTTTGATGCATTGAGACGAACTGGATCTTTTCCTGAAATGATGCTATAACTGGGCATGCTACCTTTATGGCCGCCAGTGCTAAAACCTGAACATTTGTTACTCTGGTGGACCTTGTCAGTGTCACTGTACCTAGATTTGGCAATATGAGGTTTGGCCACAATTTTAGGGTTGCCAGTGACAATATTAACTTTAGAAGGGGCACTATTCAAATTCTGACTTGGTTTCCCTCCTTGAAACTTAAGCACACTCTGGATCACACTGGAGCTTTTGTCATACGTGTTGCGAAAAGCATCTCCTACATTAGGATTTAATTGTGAGCCAAACTTGTTAGAAACCACTTGAGGTGAATGGACGGTCTTGACTGAGTAATTCTGGGGCCCAGTTTTGAAGGAACTTGGCACTGGCTGAGAGGTGGAAAAAGATTGAGATTTGTTGGAAGAGCTCATCAGGTGGAAGGGACCCGGAGTTTTGACTTGAGGCTGGACCTTAGAAAAATTGGAATGAGCAGAACTAGCCTTAGTACCATTGGTGCTCTGATTGAGAACATTGACTGGGGTATTGTGGGAATGGGAACCGATGGATGGAGTATTTGTATTAAACATGAATGATTCTTTCTGAGAGTAGTGGGTTTTGGCTGCTGAAGATAAGGCCTGTGTCTTAGAATCTTCTTTTGACAATTTCATCCCAGGATTTTTCATCAAAAAACGATCCATGAAAGTCCCCTCAGCGCTGCTCAGGGGTGTAAAACAAAAATTTGCATTGAGCTGTCCTCTGTCTTTGGATGTATCCTTAACTCCACAATCCAAAGGGAGAGACTCATTTTTGGAGCACACAAGACCATTAAGAAATTGCTGATCCTCTGCATTGAAGATACTTCCTGGGCTTGGAGGGCCAAGGTATGGGGTTTCTGGGTTCCAAGCATCCGAGGGGCTATGAGAGAGGGGACTACTAAAGGGCCCGCTGGGTGGATCCATTGGACAGAGGTCTATTGGAGAGGTTTGGAGGATGTTCTGTGGATGATAGAACCCTTCAAGATTGAGACACTGGAAGTCGAGGAGATCTTCACAGCAATTAGCAAAGCTGGATTCTGTGGAAAGCATCCTTTCTGGAAAACTGAACGGTGGAGACTGAGACTGGGATGGAATCTTTGAGGTGGAAGCAGTGTAATCAGAAGGTATGTTTTTTTCTAAGGATTGTGACTGACATAACCCTTCTGAGAGTCTAGAAAGACTGTTGTCTATCTGTAGCAGGTTATGACTAAGACAAGAAGTTCCCATCTCTCCAGTTACAACCTTACGAGCAGTCTCTGTTTTCTGCCTTTCTTTCCGTCCCCTTCCCCTTCCTCCCCTATTAGTGATTTTTGGCATGGCCCTATCATTCATTGTTTCAGGAGCATAGGCCATCACATCAGAACCCACAGGTTGGGGTGAGTTAAGGGTCAAGGGTGAGAGAGATAAAGTGAGGGGGGGAGGTTCTTTTTTCAGAAGAACAGCAGAGGAATCTTTTAAAGTGTTGCACTTGATTGCACTGTTGAGTTTCTGGCAGGTGGGAGGTTGAGAAGGGCACTCTTCTTTTGGCTTAACGCATGTAATTTCCTTCTTCTCTTTTTCAGACTCTGCTTCAATCTGCTCCAACTCCTGGCTGTCTACCTCCCATACACCCTGTATTTTTCTCCGCAGTTTGATCCGTGGCAAGGGTTGGTCCTCATCCTTTACTTTGTGTTCATGCAGTGCCCCACTGTCAACCAAACTACTCTCTACTCCAATACAAGTATCCTTCACTTGTTCTCTGTCTTCAGCCAAGGATGGAATATCTTTCTCTTTTCCACAGATTCTAACAGGACTTGGTGTGACTTGATAGTCACATTGCAGTCCTCCCACTCCGACAGACATACCCTCACTAGTAATTGTATGGCCCTTTTCTCCTGGCAGTTGCTTTACTCCATAAATAACCTCGTCTAGCACCTCATTTATCTCTACCTCGCTGAGCTCCCCCTGTTCCTTTTTTTTCTCTTTCGAGTCTACAGCTACAACCTCACTCTGCCTGTTCATCAAAATGGGACCTCTATCTTTCAAACTACCCAATCTGTCTCGTCTAACTTTACGTCTCTTCCAAAATCGTACGTCATGAGTCTCCTTCCCATCTGCCTGGGCACCCTTCTCCATTTCTAAGTTTAAGATTGACACAGAATCTAAAATGGCCCTATAAGGCTCCAATTGTTGTGAATCAATAGACTTTTCTGCTTCAATAATCAAATCCTCTCCTCCTGCAGGTCTGTCCAACTCCCACACTTTGCCCCTCTTTCTCTTAAAACGGATTTTGAAGTTGAGGCTCTGCCCTTTCCCGTTCTCTTCCTTGCATGTTTGCGAGGTGAGTGAATTCAGTAACTCAGTATGTGATTCTGGCTTCTTCTCTCCTTCATTTACATGTTCTTTTTTAGAATCCAGTGAGATTTCACCATGTCCTGCTTTGTGTTTGTCCTCATCAGATTCATTCTCCAGTACCTCTGAGTCTCGGGTCCCTCTTTTATACTTTCCTGCACTCCTCCGTGGCCGGTCTTGTTCCAGTTGATTGACTCTGGGACGCAGCATTCTGGGCGTTGCATTTTGTTTTGCTGTCCTCTTGAAGGTCTGTGTCCGAGATTGGACCCCAAACTCTGAAACGGTAGACTTAGGGTCACTATTAGACCGCAACCCACCTCTACCACAGTCCTCCAACACTTTGATAGCTTTGGTTTCTCTTCCTGAACACAGAGTCAGATTCTGCCTCAGCCCTGTGGAGGGTTTGAGGTCCTTGGAGGATGGCTCTGACACAGGAGAGTTGATGCTCTGCTCAGAGTCAGTCTCCACCGAATTACGGAACATCCGTTTCTTCAGAGGAATGTTGGCCTGGGTGTGTGTCTGAAGATATTCTGAAGAAGGAGGGGGAGACTTGGAAAGCCTATCTTTCGCTGAGATTAAATCGTCATTACTTTGTGGCGAGTGAATATGCAAGTCTTGACCTGGACCCTCAAGTTTCATCTTACTAGCCCTTCCTTTCCCCCGTTTGGAAATTATCCCACTTTGTGTTGTTGCATGAGGCAAACTATTTGTCTGTGCATCAGATAATATTTGTTCCCTAACCTCTTTCCCTCCATCATTATTTGCCTCTCTGCCATCTTCCATTTGCTTATGGTTGGAGGAAATTAGATCTTTCTTTCCTGTGTTCCCACTTCCTGAGCCCCCAGCCTTCTGATCCCGCTCTTTTCTTAGAATATCAGAAAGTAGAACCCTCACCTGTTTGATAACAACACCCTTCTTGTCCATAGTTATACTACTCCCCTTTTTTACCATTTCAGACACCCTCTCATTCTTACCTCCATCCTTTCTGATAATGCTGTCACAACTTTTGCTATTTTGTCCTCCTGCTTTTCCATTACTCTGTTCTTCTGCATCATTTCGCCCTCTAAGCACCCTCTTATCACAGCCAACCATTTGAGATTGTACACTTTTACTATTTAGTTTTGCCCCTCTGTCAATGTCTTTTACACTCCCCCTATGCCCCTTCCCAGCCACACTAACCTTTTCCCCCCCACCAGCAGCTTCTATTTCAATAACCTTCTCACCTGCCCCTTTCTCACCATGTAATAAATCGACCTTCACCACAGCAGTCTGTCCCCTTCCTACATCAGCTTTGTTAATCTTAGCCTTGAAATACATTTCCCTCACCCCTTTCTTACCTTCAGCGTCTGACAACTCTCTGCCTGCTTCCTCCATGGACTTCTGCTGGGACCTGGACACTCTGGTGTCTGCCTCTCCTCCCTGTGTAGCTGATCTAGCCATCTGTTCTGCTTGCACTGGTACGCTGCTCTCTCTTCTCACAATGCCCTTTCCCTCCAATCCTGGACAGGCCCTTTCTTCTGCTACACTTTCCGGCACAGACACTCTTATCAAGCTAACTGTGACTTGCTTCAGTCCTGACATTACTGGAACATGGTCAAGTGAGGGGGAAGAGAGAGAAATGGTACTAGGGGTGGTAGTGACAAGGGGAGTACTAATGGGTTTCTGGTGATTCCCAGGCTTATTGGCTTTGTCCAAAGCACTTTGGCAAACTTCAACCCTTTTACCAGAGGGTTTGCTCGCCACAAGTGTCCCATCAGTCCCCGATTCTCCAATGGTTTTGATTTCCACTTTCAGATCCACTGGTTTCTGATCTGCATCCTGAGCCTTGCTGCCTTTGGGCCCGCCTCCACCAGTGTATGTTCTGTTGCTGATGTATGCCACATCATTGTTGTTGCCGCTGGTGTTATTTTCGATGGTTATGCAATTGGTTCCATGAATATCTTTGATAACATTGTGCGTGGCATCTTTTCCACTACAGCTATCCATGTGTTTCTGAGGACTTGCGCTGTTGCTTTTTCTGCAAATGGGTTTGGTGAGTTCAATGCGCTTGCAAATTATTTTGTTGTTCTTCTTGGCTCTGGAAACAGACGGGCGTGTGTGACAGTTTCTGATCATGCTCCTTGTTCTGGAAGAGATCCTTGTCTGGACAGATACTTTTTCCACCACTCGAAGGGGCTTTCCACCCAGTATCTGTCCACAAACTGCTGGTCCAGCATTCTGTTGAGAAGACAAGGAAGGGTGAAGAGTGAAAGGCTTCAGGTTTAACTCACAAGTATTGCTGCTCTTCTCTTTTTTGTCATTCTCTTTGGTTATACAGCAGAGAGCAGATTGTTCCTTCCTCCACTGTGTTTTTGTCTCCACATGTTCAAGCTGGTGCAGCAAGGCCCTCTCTTTGCTGGTGGGGTCCTTGCAGCTCAACAAGAAGTTGAACGTGTGGCGCCGTACTCGGACCCTAAGGTTCCTCAACACCACCTCTGATAGGGATGGCATTATCAGCCGTTGCTGCTTCATTCCCGATATCCTCCTTTGCCCCTCCTGTTTCAACCTTTTGGTCTTCCTGCTCATCATCAGAGCATTTCTCTTCATCTGCTGGGTAAATGAATTCCTTGAAGGGATAGCTAAGACAGGAAGATAAAGAACTAAGAAATTCAGGCAAAACTAATAGCATAACAAATAAATGCATACGGCACCTAACATTACATTCTAGTTGCATACTGTCACTAACTGTCTTATCTGCAATACATTTAGCAATAAAGACAGTTTATTGCTCAATGACCAATACGTAGTACCACTTGTATCTTCATAGAATGAGAATTTCAGACATTGTTAAAAGACATGAAGATCATTAGCTTAAAGTTTGAAATGAGAGACACAAACACAAACTTACCTGAATTTGAAAATGTAAATGTAGGCCGAAATGTAGGAGGACAGGGTGCTTTCCCTCTGTTAAGACGAAGGTCTGTGTCTCTGAGGCGGTACTTCTGGCCAGACAGGTCATTAGAGTCATCACAACCAGGCTGCCTCTCTCTGTGTCGGAAGTGACCCTCTCCTTTTCTAAATAATAAAGAAATAGTATAATGTTACACGTCATTATATAGTACCAGTCAAAAGTTTGGACACACATTCAAGGGTTCTTCTTTATTTTTACTATTTTCTACATTGTAGAATAATAGTGAAGACATCAAAACTATGAAACAACACATATGGAATCATATAGTAACCCAAAAAGTGTTAAACAAATCAAAATACATTTCATATTTGCGATTCTTCAAATAGCCACTCTTTGCCTTGATGACAGCTTTGCACACTCTTGGCATTCTCTCAACCAGCTTCATGAGGTAGTCACCTGGAATGCATTTCAATTAACAGGTGTGCCTTGTTAAAAGTTAATTTGTGGAATTTCTATCCTTCTTAAGGCGTTTGAGCCAATCAGTTGTGTTGTGACAAGGTAGGGGTAGTATACAGAAGATAGCCTTATTTGGTAAAAGACCAAATCCATATTATGGCAAGAACAGCTCTAATAAGCAAAGAGAAACAACAGTCCATCATTACTTTAGGACATGAAGGTCAGTCAATGCGGAAGATGTCAAGAACTTTGAAAGTTTCTTCAAGTGCAGTCACAAAAACCATCAAGCGCTGTGATGAAACTGGCTCTCATGAGGACTGCCACAGGAATGGAAGACCCAGAGTTACCTCTGCTGCAGAGGATAAGTTTATTGGAGTTACCAGCCTCAGAAATTGCAGCCAAAATAAATGCTTCAGAGTTCAAGTAACAGACAGCTCAACATCAACTGTTCAGAGGAGACTGTGTGAATTAGGCCTTCGTGGTCAAATTGCTGCAAAGAAACCACTACTAAAAGACACCAATAAGAAGATGGGACTCGCTTGGGCCAAGAAACATGAGCAATGGACATTAGACCAGTCCAAATTTGTCCTTTGGTCTGGAGTCCAAATTTGAGATTTTTGGTTCCAACCACTGTGTCTTTGTGAGACGTGGTGTGGGTGAACGGATGATCTCTGCATGTGTATTTCCCACCGTAAAATCATGGAGGAGGTGGTGTTATGGTGCTTTGCTGGTGACACGGTCAGTGATTTATTTAGCATTCAAGGCACACTTAACCAGCATGGCTACCACAGCATTCTGCAGTGATACGCCATCCCATCTGGTTTGCGCTTAGTGGGACTATCATTTGTTTTTCAACAGGACAATGACCCAACACACCTCCAGGCTGTGTAAAGGCTATTTTACCAAGAAGGAGAGTGATGGAGTGCTGCATCAGATGACCTGGCCTCCACAAACCCCCGACCTCAACCCAATTGAGATTGTGAAGGAAAATCAGCTAACAAGTGTGCAGCATAAGTGGAAACTCCTTCAAGACGGTTGGAAAAGCATTCCAGGTGAAGCTGGTTGAGAGAATGCCAAGAGTGTGCAAAGCTGTCAAGGCAAAGGGTGGCTACTTTGAAGAATCTAAAATATATTTTTTATCTGTTTAACACTTTTTTGATTACTACATGATCCCATATGTGTTATTTCAAGGTTTTGATGTCTTCACTATTATTCTACAATGTAGAAAATAGTAAAATTAAAGAAAAACCCTTGAATGATTAGGTGTGTCCAAACTTTTGACTGGTACTGTATGTATGTATGTATGTATGTATGTATGTATGTATGTATGTATGTATGTATGTATGTAAGTTAAGGTGGTCATTGAGACAATGAGCAGATATGTCTCAATCCTCTCACCTCTCACAGGTGCAGCATTCACACATTTCATTGTCTTCTCCAAAAAAGCTGTCGCCATAGTAACAGGTGATCTCCTCCCCAGGTGCGATGGGCCTCACCACTTTTACACAGCCTCCATTCTTATCGCCAGGAACAAACTGGAGAGAAGGGGGAGGTGAGGGAAGAAACAAGGTGACATCGCTAGCCCTGGGGATGTAACACTTCAAACAATAAAACCATAATAGTACAAACAAAAGACACAGACGAAGAGGATAATAACAATAATCATGTATAACAACACTTCTATAAAAAGGGAACAATGCTTAACAGGAACAAACACGCAGAACGATTAAAAATATAGGAGAGTAACATGACTAATAATATATAACATTGTTGATTACCTTACAGTTTGGTCTGCAGTCTTCACCCAGGAAACAGAAACAAACGTATGGTTACAATACAGATATAACAACTTAAAAACACTGGAAATTGTGCCATGCGTCTGTATAATAAAAGTATTGACCATTAGCAAATCCTGTGAAGCTCTTCTATAGGTGAGCACATTAAGTAACAGGATTAGATTAGTGCATTTGATTTGATCACTCTAGATCTAATGTATGACTTGTTAGGATTGCCTAATTAAGAGAAATCCCATAAGCAGATGCTCTGTCTGTGTGTTCTGTGATAGTGTATGCACAGTGGGTTTCTGTTGAAGTGTGTGTACAGTGCCTGTACAGTGTGGCAGACAGTAACTGGGGTTGAATCTTGAAAAACTCACCGTGGTTGATGAAAGCCGCAGGCCCAAGCCAGAGTTGTGCACAGCGCTTACGAGTGGAGTACATCACACTAAAGTCATTCACCCCTGCTCTCAGAACAGCACTGTCTGCTGGACTCAGCTCGGCTATACAACCCAACAGAACCTCCATCCGCTCACCTACAAACCTGCAGCATTCAGCGTCACAGTTAAACATGATATATAAAAACACAGACAAGATTTATCTAATCTGCAGAGTTACACATGACTATTGAATGCAATTGTTAAAAGAAGTTGATCCTTACCAGTGCTTGGTAGAGGTTATCTTTGCTCCGTTGGTTTCTGAAGAGTATCGGTCACATGACTCAATCTGGACACCACTATCCAACAGGAAGGCACAGAGATAGCGATACACCTGAAGAAATAATAGCTGTCAAGACCATGCATATAGCCAAGCATGTTCATGCACACAATCATGAATACCCACAGAGTGAAAATAGGTAATATTAGCTCACTACCCAAACTAATAAGAAAAAATGACAGAGGCCAACAAAAGTAAATGAACAAATGAAAGAACTTACACTGACTAAAGAAAGGAAGGGGCAATCAAAAACGTACTTCTAGTGCACACTGATATAACATGGTTAACTGATCCTGCAAACACACACTTACATGCTGTTTCAGTAGTTCCAGACGGTGTGTTCCCAGTCCAGTGAAGTAGTCACAGGCCCAGTCTCCCACTGTGAGGGCCTCAAAGGTAGCCTGTAAGTCATGTGTGCGTTGGAAGCGTAGCAGAGTCTCTTTGAGGTAGCCCCAACGACGGACCTCTGGGGGGGGACTGCAGGGCGACAAGAATTAGGTGTGCTGTTCTTTGCAATTGTGAATTAACTTCTCCACTTCTCTTTGAAGAACGCTGAAGTTGTGCCTTAACTGCCTGATGAAGACTGATTACTAGACGCATAGAGGAACCATCAAGACCAAGCAGAAGAAAAATGGTACAATGCATACATCTATGGCAAAAGTTAGTCATTTCACACACTTTTGTCAAATATGTCATGGATAGGAGGTTTAAAGAGATTACCTGACGTTCATTTTATGGGTGCTGAACCCCAGCAAGGGGTCCAGCACCAAGCTGGTGGCCAGATCATCCGTCTCACACAGCTCCATCACACTCATTTTACTGCATCCGTCCATCGCCTCCCACCATCAGCATGCTGAAAGGACAGGGGTCGGGGTCAAGGGACAGGGCGATGCGACTGACAACCACCCACAACTGAGTCAAGTTGTCCTCGTATCCCCATACAAGCTAACGTTAGCCTTTATGTACGGCTTCGATAAGCTAGTTCTAGCTCAAACATCAATAAGGTTGTGTTAGAAACTAGCAAACTGACCAGCTAACTAGCTAGCTAGCCTTCTGATTTTGATGTCTAAATTATCATCATAGCTAGCAGCTAGCTACCGCAGGACATAGCGTTAAGCTGAAAGTCTAGCTAGTTAGCGTCTGACTCAGGCATAAGCAATCATGAGAAATATAACTAGCTATATTGATTTATATAAATTAGGCTGCAGTTATATTTAGCATAACATTACCTGGGAGTATTTGATAACGAAAGCCGTTAGCTAGATTGTATCCGTAGTGGTTGCTAGCTAGCCGCTAGCTGGCTATGTCGAGTCAGCTAGCTACGTCGAAACACAGGACAATTTCTTGGTGTTGCCTCGTTGATTCAACGCTGCAAATGTAATCAAATTAGCTAATCAGCTAGTTTCCACAGCAAAACGACTGACCCGAGGGAAGGATTAATTTTTTAAATGTTTGTTATTCTCGTATCAGAAGTTGGGCGAACAACCACTGAGGTATGCGAGTAACACTGCTGCAGTGAAACCGAACTAGGGCCATATCCGTTGTTTTTCATTGGCTAGTGCCAAGGTCAATTTTACGCCAGTTACGAAATCTCTCACAGGCCATTTGTCAATAGGGAGAGGATGTACTTTAGTTCTAGTAATACTGTTGGTTGTACCTGGTCATTGGTTGGGTTTGTTGCTTGAATGGACAGTCGTTATTTATAAGTTTCAGTTTAACTTTCACGTTACACAAATTGATAACCCTCTCAAAAAGAACACTGTTACATCGACAGAATCCAATGCTAAGGACCCCGTCTCAGCCATCTACTATATTGGTGTAAGCAGTGATGTCATGTCAGTGGTCCTTCATGGTCTTGGGGAAGTGTGCCCTTACACACACACACACACTGGGTGTCTTGCACAGGACACCGAGGGAATAACGCATCAGTGTAAGCTTGTAACTACCCAGGCTTGAGGTACAAATCATTGTAGATCGATCCCATTCCAACTATACTGAAGTGGGCCAGTTTTCTAGACCTTGATTAAGCCTATACGCCTACGTTTGGGTTAAACACAAAGCCAATATTACGTTGTCTATTAAAATGAATTTACACAGGCATACAAATTCTGATATCTCTTCCTACCAATGGGTCAGCTCTGAAATGTGATTGGTCAAAAGACCAATTAGTGAAAAATATCAGAATTAGGCTGCCTGTCTAAACGCAGCCAGTGTGAGGCAATAGAACACTTAGCAAATGTCTAGGACTAGATTGAAGCCAGAAAACTGGAATCACTGAGGATTGATCAAGGACAGTGGTTTCCCCCCTCATGTCCTATGAACAATATTAAACCTATGGCACCACTGATTAAGGAAGACATGCGAAGTCCCCCTTTACCAGCAAGGGCCTGATTTTGGCCTCAGGTGGTACCCACTACAGACAGATCACATGTTTACTTAGCCAGACATTTAACGTTCCAAGGAAGTGGTAATATCACTGGAATTCACATTACTGCTCACTAAAAAGCAAGGAGACAGTGTCACATGATTGAAGACATCCAAAATTGGAGCTGCAGTTTATTACAATGCCCTTTTGTCATACAACAGGGATAATGTCATGTGCACGGGTAGAGGACATAGAGTGTCATGCGTCAAGCCCTCACTGACAGCAGCTTGTGTCGCACGTCTTGCCCTCCTTGCACACAACCAGAGGCGCACTTGCTGCATCCAGTCGGGCAGCAGGAACAACAACCTGGAGGAATGAGAGAAGAACTGATTAATGACCATGACTGGTATTCCAACAAGACCTGTGGCTGCTATATAACAGGCCTGAAGGCATTTTATCTGGGCTAAAAGTTCAGCTGAATGTTACACAGACATGCCACTAGTGGCAGCATCCAGAGTTTGACTGGATATTCAACTTTTTAATTATTTGGACATTGCACTAAATGCTTACAATGTAAGGAAAGATATGCAACTTTGTAATTTCAGGTGAAGGATTCCTTTAAAGCAGGGTTTCCAAACTTGCAAAAGGGACACCAGGGTAGTCAATTTAGCTCTTAGGTCTCAATGGTGGGTTGCGCGTTTACACTGGGCGGATTTCATTATGCCGAGCAGCGGGGCACAGCCTATGGCCCTTGATGTGAACGGGCAAAGGCAGTCAATAACAGTCAATAATCTGTACCGCACCGAATTTGCAAACTAGTTGTTTTCATAGGGAAGGCAGATAGAAATTACTATTGCACGTGAAGGCAATCCTACTCATTACTCCACGCGCATAATTATGTCACTTAGAGCCGACTTCGCCGTGGGCTTTCTCCGGGCACCTGGCTCACGCCCAGGAGGCAGCCCGGTTCTTGAACGCAATAATATTTCTCTCGGTGTAACGCACGCCTACCCGAGCCCAATTTTTTCGAATCCTCTCATTGGTTTGGGATGTTCAGTCTGTCGAAGACGTGGCTACCAATTGTTCACAAGACTGTAAAGTACAACAAAAAAAAAGACGCAATCTGCACTTGTTACAGATGTTGACAAATTCGACATGTACCCATTGATTCTTTAAGAACTTAGCTTAAATGCATAATGCGCTTAGTTTAACTGTCGTAGGCCTATTCCATCAGAACACAATATAAAATGCCGACAAAATATTGGAAAAGAATAAACACTAAAGCTACAACTATATAATGGATAGTCAGTCTCAACAGCCCATAGCACAGTCTAAGTGTACATTTCTCCAGCTCCATCCGTTCACGTCGCTTTGACGGATTGCACTTTATCCAATTTTATAGATCACACACATATTTAGCAGAAGTTATTGCGGGTGTAACAATTCTTGTTCCGAGCTCAAACAGCTCAACACATGCACTTACTTTTCGTGGCACATTCGCAGTTTGTACACTTGCAGAGTCCACCGCAACTGCAACTTCCAGCTATAAACAAAACACGTCAACTACTAAATTAATAAGGGTTACCTGCATTGCAACTCTATATAAAAATCCATTGTACCCGTTCAGGTCAATTCGGAATTTAGAGATCAATTCCATTAGGCAAACTTACTTTTTGAACAATCACAAGGATCCATTTTCAGTTTGAATTATATCTTAACCCAAACAATTCAACAAGGCTGACCTGACTCCGTTCCAGTGGCGCTTTGTCTGCTATTGATTTGAGATTTGGTTCAGCTGTTTTATATGATCGGAATTGATAGGGCAATGTGCAAAATAGAAACGTGCATTCATGCTCCGCCTATTTCTCCCTATAATACAATTTTACTATAAATGATTTCCTATAGATGAACTGCATACGTTGTTTTATACACTAGATGGCGCCCATTTAAAATGTAATCTCAAACATACAATATGTAGTATGTATCACAATATATAGCATCAATTTATCTTACATTATACACAAACCATGGCTCATTTAAAGTTCCATTATGGAATATTGGCCGTTTCTTGAGACAAAAATGGTCTATTATGGACAGTAATATTGTCCAGAAATTACTTCTCTAGACAGAAGAGGGGCGAACCTCCCCACACCCAAAAGTTTATATTGCACGTCATGCATACGAACCATACAGCCAACACTCGCGCAAAACTTCCATATTGTATCATCTTTAAGACAAAAACAGACAAAGTACAAATTCACTATTTTTTATTTTCTACCCGGTAACAGACAGGATTTGTGATTGGTTGGAAAACAAATTACATAAAAATAAAACATCATTTTATTTTTATTTAACGTTTTTGATTCATTTATATTTTAGCTTTTCTAGCCTGGGGCGCGTTCAGCAGGACTTAACGTTTTGATACGTTCGGATAGAAAAAGGGCTATGTAGAACAAACGCCTCTGACATGTAGAATACGAACGCATCAGCTCTATTCATGACATTTCTATCTGCAACGTTCGACAACGTTTGGCAACTGAACGTGGCCTTGTATTGCCCCCAGCGACAGTGCATTAAGGAAAAACGTCCCTGATTGGTTAAAATAAAATAAAAACGTTTTACATTATCACAATATCTATATTGCCCTAGTCCTTGAAATAAAAGTTCAAAAGAAATAAGATTGATATCGATAGTTACAGTAGATTGTTGGTGATGTCTTAATAATGATTTTAGCAAATTAATGATCTGACCAACATTACAAGCAGAACGTTTACCCTGCTATGAACAGAGTAGGGTCGGGTGAAATTGGAAGTTGTGAAGTATCATTCAGGACAGCAATACTAAGACCTGCAATGATCCCCAAAACAATTTATCTTCAAGTTGAGGCATTGCTCTACCCTACTGCCTAAAGCATGTAAGCAAAGTTTGTTTCCAAAATGCATATTTTCCAAAAATTGCAGATGGTCTACATTACAGCTCTGAATCATCGTCTTAAAGCCTTGTCAGAAAAAAAGCTATTGACAATTCCGACAACTTGAAACTCCTGCCGTTATTTTATCAGCAAAAAGGTTTTCCAACCCAAAATGTTCTAATATTACAGCTCTTTTAAAAACAAGCGTATTACCTTTCCATGTAACATATTGTATATCAAGCATTCAATATCCTTATAACAGCAAATAACACTTCCTCTGGTCAATAGATCATTACATGTCATTAAAACCAACACTCCTTGGTCTCACAATATGATCAATTTTCTTTATAAACTACAAAGCCAAAAAACCTTGAGCCATGTGCTCTTTAAAAAACATACTGCCACCTATGCACCATGAACGCACTCAGCACTGTTGGGGGCGCATTGAATGTACAGTACTCCTGATCCCATCTTCAGTGAGATGACGCAATGGTGAGTGTTGTATGAAATGCACCACCTAGTGGAGGAGAGAGAGCACTAGAAGCAGATATGCGCTAGCTACTAAAATGTGAGAAAGAACCCAGCACAGGAAATTAGCATTAATGCTGTCTGGCAAGTTGTTATACATCTTTAAATATAAAAGAGAAGAGAAAAACATGAGTGGAGTAAGGGGTGGGGGCAGATGCAAAGTGGGGTGAGAATTGAGGTATGACATTCTTTGACTACTCAGAACCCAGAGGGAAACTGCTGAGCAAAATGGGAGACAATATGGAAGATGGGGGGGGGGGGGGGGGGGAGAACCAGAGAGATGAACATTGACCGTGTTTAACGGATAGGGGCAAGGAGAACACATTTGAAGGAAAGGGGATGATAGAAAATGGCTAAGCATAAGCCCCCAAAATGCTGTGCAGGAAATGGGTATTTCTTGGAGCCAGCAACTTATGCCAACATCCCACCCTGAACAAACAAAGCTTTCGATACCGTTCAGACAAGAGAAGAGCAAGTGGGAATGACAAAGGGGGTAGAGCAGGGGTGTCAAACTCATTGCATGGAGGGCCGAATGTAACTAGGCAAGTCAGTTAATAACAAATTCTTTACAATGACAGCCTACCCCGGCCAAACACTAACCCGGACGACACTGGGCCAATTGTGCGCCGCCCTATGGGACTCACACTCACGGCTGGTTGTGATACAGCCTGGAATCGAACCAGGGACTGTAGTGACTCCTCTAGCACTGAGATGCAGTGCCTTAGACCGCTGCACCACTCGGGATCCCTGAAATTCATTACTATTTAGTGACCTTAATTCATCCACCAAGTACAAGGGTGGAGGAAAAACCCACGGAAACGCAGCCCTTTGTGGAATGAGTTCGACATGTGGGTTAGAGGAATTTAATATATAAACAAATCACAAAGCAATGGTGAGGTGAACATAGTGAACAGTGTGATGGAATATTTTAAATAAACGGTTCTTTATTAATCATCGGCTTCCAAATAAACTAAAACTCAAGGATTCAACCTTTTTTTATGCATCTACAAAAAAATAAAAAATAAAACAGAAAAGCAGAACTATTTCACATCCATGATTGCGTTTTCAAATCATTGGTTTTTGGGAGAGAAAAAAAATAAACGTGTCCGCTTCTTGATCTTTGTGAATCCATAAACTAAAAGGGTCCATCTGCACATATCCACCTGTGCTCTCTGCGTGTGGTGTGTGCCGTTGTTACCATCTGACCATGCAGATTGACCCCATTCCACACACACACACCTCTCAAACAGGATGTACAAAAGCTTGTGTTGAGCATCAAAACAGTGCAGGGCCCTAACAAACAGTAAAGGCTCCTTCCCCCCCCCCCCCCCCCAGGTGTGCATTTACATCACTGAAAGGAAGGACCAATTTCATCTACAAAGTGACAGGAGAACAGAGCAGGGGAAAGGAAGGACATACAGAATACAATAAACCTCTCAGACACACGCACAGACATACATACACTCAAACAGTTAAAAACAGGACCAGAGAAAAAGAGGACCGAACCCTAGGTACTGTCTGCTTTGTTGCTGTTTGGTGATGAGGGAAAAAGTAGGGAGGTAGAGAAAGAGTGTGGGGGGGGGGGGGGGGACAGGGGTGCCTGGTTCAGGGAGGGGGGTCCAGTGGGTGTTATTTCTTGGCCTTTCCGCCTTTGGCAGAATTCCGTGGCGGGGTGACGGGGCGTCCAGATCCCATTCCTCCACCTCCACCATAAGAGTAGAGCTTCTTATCCGCTGGCTTGAGAATCTGAGGAACAGAGATGCTTTCTTTAGACAGCTATAAATATACATATACTCCTACAGACTGAACACTGCAGCACATAACAGGTAAGACAGGGGACTGGCAGAGCTTAAAAATCTAGACTGAAGGAGAGAAAAGGGGCAGAGAGAAAAGCAGAGGAGTACACACCTGAAAGGAACACATGAGGGTCTCATCCACACTCATCATGGCACCGGCATTATCAAACTCTCCACAGTAGTTAGGGGCAGAAAACAGAGTAACAAGCTGTCTCTTTGCAAAGAACTCGTAACCGTCTTCTACCACCTGAGGACAGGAATGAAAGAGGTAAGATCGCAATGAAAAATAAACAGGAAAAATACCAGGAGTGGATAACCAACAACTGCAGGGCAATCAGTACATTTCAAACAGAGGAGTTACCATCTTAAATGAACAACCTCCATCGCCAGTAAAAACACAAAATGACACGCTTTAAAGATGGAATCCGCATCAGGGGAAACAGGGCCACTGTTCACCCCAGCACCTTTGTTGTTTGTGTTGTGAAACGGAGGAGTCGTCTTCGGCAGCATGGACCAAAAAAATTACAGTACATATTCTGCTGTTATATCACGCGTGCAATGATGTCAGAGAGGAAAAATAGGGTTTGTTGTTTACAGCAACTTCTTTGTTGTTGTAATATCCCAAACAGATGTGGCAGTGTCACCAATTAAGGATTCCAGCTTTAAAAAAGTGCTTCAATATTTTATGTAGGTGCAATGACCTTCGATCATCTGATTTCCCTGATTAATAACAAGATCCCTCTATTCTTCCAAACCTACCATTGGTCTGACAGTGTCCCGCAAAATACTCTCTTCCCAGCCCCTAACCTCCATCCAAAACTCTAAACCACTGAGCTAAGCCATTACCTGATGTGCCCTGCATATAAGGTCCATGTCGTGTTTGTGCAGAAATTTGGCCACCACGTCTGCCCCGAATGTGAAAGAGACCCCGCGGTCGTTCTCGCCCCAGCCCAGGACATCTTTGTCTGGGTCGGCCCACAGCAGGTCACACAGCAGGCCCTGGTCAGGCACATCTGTGGGTCGCATCACTCTGCGCACCTGCTCCATGGACTGGAGGTCTGGAGAAAGGCCTGGACAGACCATAGCACACAGAAACATTACATCACCATACAAATGAATGACTGCCATGATACTGTCTTCTACCACCAAGAACAATAATATCTGAAATCACACCTTGATAACTACCACCTCTTATCAAACGTATAGTGTATACACTTGAGTCATCTTCCACCACAAACACTTAAGGGGAGTGGTTAATCCAAACGATCATGGGGCCACCAAGTGCTTATTGATAAGGCCCACAGGGGAAAGACCCACACACTCAGACCATGCAAGCATACACCACCCACCTCCATGGCAGCAGAAGATCTTCTCATCTACAATGGCAGCCACGGGTAAACAGTTGAAGCAGTCTGTGAACGTCTTCCACAGCTTGATGTTATACCGTCTCTTACCTAAAGAGGAGCAGGGGCCACAAAGAGCAAGGGGCATTACTAAATAGCTAATACTCTGTGTTCCGGTCTCCTGTTGTTAAGCATGTGTTCCAGCTTCTCTTCTCGGCACTTACACTCGTCATAAAAGCCGTAGATACGGTTAATGGAGGCACACTCGTGGTTGCCGCGCAGCAAGAAGAAGTTCTCTGGGTATTTGACCTTGTAGGCCAGAAGCAAGCAGATGGTCTCCAGGGACTGCTTCCCTCGGTCCACGTAGTCCCCTAGGAACAGGTAGTTGCTCTCCGGGGGGAAGCCTCCGTACTCAAACAGCCGCAGCAGGTCGTAGTACTGACCGTGGACGTCACCTGCAGGGGGCAGCACAGAGGTGGCTAGTCAGTCACTACCACACCCTCCCTGACTACATTAGATCTGTGTGTGTATACAGGCCGTTGGACTGAGATAGCAAAGGCAATTAGAGATTAGAATTCTACAGTAAATCAGACAATCAGTCGTGTTATGAAACCTTGGAGCTTTCACTATCAGTTGTGTCAGAGAGGCGCAGCTGCTTTGCTACACTGACATTAATTACTATGAAACCAATTTCAGCCATCGTAACTTATCCAATATGACTCACCGCAGATCTTGAGTGGTGCCTCAAGCTCGAGCAGGATTGGCTGACTGAGGAATATTTCGCGAGACTTGAGGCAAAGGCCACGGATCTCGTTCTCTGTCAGCTGAACGTTCTTGCCTGGCCGAGAGCCCTTAACTGGAGGAGAGAGAAAGACAGAGCAAACAGTGAGGACTGACGTTGCGCTTATTGGAACAAACATGCTAGGCCAAGACCATGGAAACAACACATACACAAATAGCACAGCCACAGATCTAACACACAGCACACCAGAGCAGAGAAACCAATCAATATCACGGGCCCCCGCTGACAGCACAACCCTGAGCATACTGCAGAGCCAAGGTGAATCTGCTCACACAGCACAAGCCAGGAGGATGAACTATTTGATGTGTGAATCTCAAGGTTACAGAGAGTGAAACCTAAATGAAGAGGGGGTTGGGGTCTTTATTTCTGAGCACTCAAGGCTAGGGGATGATGATGGCCATGTTGAACTGAGCACCAGCAGAAGGTACAGGCCTGGCTATGTGTCTGAACAAATGTGTGCAGTGTGCACCCAGCCCCAGAAGCACGTATAAACACACCACCTGCCTGTCTGCTGATGTAACCAGGACAGAGAGGCTGCAAAGGAAAGAGGAACACGCAGCGAATCTCACACTGTACGACTCAAAGGATCAAATACACTGCACTTCAAATCAAAGTAGGCCTAAAATACAATTAAATAAACATATCATTGATGGCCAACTTCAGAGCTCTCTGGTTACAAGTGCACCGCATGCAGTCTGGTAGCATAGGGTAGCCTGTGAACTGACAGCAAACGTTGCTAGGCCGCCTCTGACCACACGGCAGAGCTAAGCAGGCTAGTAGTAGCAGGCTGGTAGTAGCAGGATGGTAGTAGCGGGCTAGTCAGATGTGGTCAGGTCACAAGGGACACATGCACAGTGCTGCGCTGAGTATCTTCCTGAGGCATGCTCCTGGCTGTCCCCTAACTCTGCTCTGGATCTCAAGAATCTTACATGTTTGTTGAGTATGGTAGCTAGTTATGACATTCACACATATTCTACCAAGAAAAGGAAAACTCACCCTGTGGCTGTGTAAGTGTTACGTGTTCATCAAGCAGAGGTGCAAATCCACAGTGCAACTGACATGATAAGTGTTCAATGATCAACACAGACAGGTGATCAGCTCTACTGGAGCCACAAATTGGTAATATGTTTAATGTAGTTAGCGCACCATTGTAGCCCTGGAGCAGGGAATACTCTTAAGTATGTTGGCATGATTTGCAGGGCAGCTTGAGGCTTTTGTGGTGCTGCAGGTCAAGTACAGGTTTAATATGATCATCTGGATGAGGCTCCTACTTCAATCTCAACACTCCTCCCAAACTAAAACCTTCACTATAGCTGCAAGGGATCACTACAACAGCACATCTATAGTCAAACAAATACAACAGTAGGACTGTATTATTCAGAAATCCTGTTTGCATGACAAGCTCCAGGCAAGGATATAACGGAGCATATAGTAAGTGTATTCCAGTGACTCATGATGTACGGGGGACTTGTGCAAGAATGCGCATCAGGGTTGTTTGTGTCACAGAATCAATTCCACCCCCTTTCCTACACAATCTGCTGTCTTCCCTAGGTGCAGGTGAAAAGTCCAATGCCAGCGCTCTATAAACCATCACAGGAGAACTAGGCAATGACAAACAAGCATCAACAGAAAACCTTATAATATTCAACCATAGACACTTGTTGTGCTCTATCATGCACCTGGTACTGTAATTGCTGAAGCTAAATGGGGTATCGACACACTTGAGAGCAGAACAATAAAATTGCCTGAAACCCTTCAGTGACATTCTGCTTTACAAGCTGGGTGCAGACAGTGTTCTTTACAAAAACACACGCCGGGGTTAATTGAACACTTGTCAAAGCTGACAGCTCAAACTGAACGTTGCTGACCTTGCCAAATAGCAAACTAGAGAACATGCAGTTATCACACAACGCCACAGATGTCTCAAGTTGAGGGAGCTGTTGCTAGAGAATGTAATGTTCATTTCTTTACCATAAGCCACCTCCAACATGGTTTTAGAAAAATTGTGAGGCCAGTTGGACGTACTGACAACTGCATACCACGTTGTGTAGGCGAGCATTTTGCTTATGTCAATGTTATGGTATGGGCTGGCATTAGGTAGGAACAACAAACAATTGCATTTTATCGATGGCAATTTGAATGCACAGAGAAACCGTGACGAGATCATTAGGCTCATTGTCGTGCCATTCATCCGCCGACATCACCTCATGTTTCAGCATGATAATGGACGGCCCCATGTCGCAAGGATCTGTACACAATTCCTGGAAGCTGAAAATGTCCCAGTTCTTCCACAACCTGCATACATACTCACCAGACAACTCACCCAACAAGCATGTTTGGGATGCTCTAGATCGATGTGTACGACAGCGTGTTCCAGTTCCCGCTAATATCCAGCAACTTCACACAGCCATTGAAGAGGAGTGGGACAACATTCGGCTTGGGGATTCGAACCAGCAACCTTTCAGTTACTGGCCCAACGCTCTAACCACTAAGCCCAACTCTATGCGAAGGAGATGTCACACAAGATACTGACTGGTTTTCTGATATATGCCCCTACCTTTTTTGTAAGTTATTTGTGACCTAATGGGCCTAATGAATTTATTTCAATTGACCGATTTCCTTATTTGAACTGTAACTCAGTAAAATCTTAGAAATTGTTACATGTTGCATTTATATTTTTGTTCAGTGTAGTGCTTTCACAAAAATATATTCTGCCCTAATAAAATCACAGGCAGTGGGAGAGGGGCACACACATTTGTTCTGAAAATGGAGGATGGAAACGGACGAGGACTTCCAGGTAGGACCTTAGCAATAGATCTAAATGAGCAGTGTCATGTTAGGGCAGCAACACAGGCCTTGGCCTAAAAGAGTGAAATGTGGGTATAAATAGGGTAGTGCTGCTTGTCACTTTAAACCTGGATTAGGGTGGGCTAAGCCATGACAGAGCTTACTCTTAAATTAGCCACATGGCAACAGTGTGCTTAGAGCAGGGGCGTGGGGGATGGGGAGGGGGTCAGACAAAGGGCTTTCCGCTTTGCTGGTCACGGGATAGAAAAGAAAAAGTTGGACAAGCACAATAGGAAAGCCGTTGGGAATCAACAGTTGGCTGGCTTCAGATTCCCCTCCTGATATGTCCATGGCTGATATGGACATCCTCATAGATGGTGACAGGAGGTGGTAGTAGTGGCCTGGACTGACCGTTCAATGTACAGGTCAGGAGGCTGATGGTTAATCCCATTGAAACTAGTCACACCGTCACCACATTTAACTGGTTTGCAAACATTGTCACCAGGCTGGCCCATGTGTTAAGGTGTACATGGTGCAGCTAAAGGTCAATGGTGGTCAGTCACCATTCTCTGACAAACGAGTGATTAAGCAACCAGAAGTCAGTTACCTTGGCCTGTCTCTACATCATAGAAATACAACAGGATTGGATGGACAAAAAGCCACAGGTGATGGTTTATGGACTGGCCAAGACTTAAAAACTAATTTAGAAAATGCCATACATGACGTGTTAGGCTAATTATGACAACTCTCACGACAGAGGCAAACACTCTGCCTTGTAATGAGTTGCCACACCGCAAGAGAAAAAAAGATCCGCTATATCCTGCCAGTACAGCTGTTTTTTTCTGAACTTGTCAGACAACCTTATCATGGACAGAGTAGAACACGGTTTCCACAACACTTCCAGCCATCAAGAGCCACAGTCAAAGTCAGAAGGGGCTAGGGCTGAGCGATATATCTAATTAATTTGAATGTGCATTTTAGCGCAAAATTCCAAAACACATGCATCTCAAGAATAACGTTCTCCCGTTTTTATGAGCGTTTATGTCTGCTTGTCTTTTTACTCCAGTGCTGTGTGCACCTTCCCATTCACCAAGCCCCTCCCCCTGCCACTCACAACAACAAAGTTGATAGATTACTTCTTTCTCTATGACAACAAGCAGTTTCAACTGGCTATTTGCATTTGAGGTTTGGTACAACAGAATCATTCATATGGACACCGAAACATAGTCGAGACATTTTGCTGTAATAGAAAAGTGAACCTTTCCAACAATACCCTTTTTATGTCTCAACTCCCAAAATTTAGCACAGAGCAGACCCTGTCTAGTCTACTAGCTGTCTAGCCTGTTTTTAAATGTGCAATGAGCATAAAAACTAACAACTAAAACATTATGAAACTTCTATTTGATCAATTAAGTAGCAAATAAGCCGTTCCATTTTTTGTTATTCACCTATATTTAACCAGGTAGGCTAGTTGAGAACAAGTTCTCATTTACAACTGCAACCCGGCCAAGATAAAGCATTGACCTCCATACGAGCGAAGAATATAAAAACACCACCTGCTGGAGAAGACAGACTTTGGGCCCAGCTATCCCTCTCGCTTCACCTCTTCCTCTCTGGTGTGACTCACACATTTCAGTTAATTACTATAGCTCCTGCCTTGGGCCAATCAGTGTCATCGTTCACCCAAGTTTCATCAAACTCGGGCCAGTGCTGTCTGAGATGGCGTTTTTACTAACGTACGAACAGAGACCGATCCACAGTCCCCATACCTGATTTCATTGTGGGAAACAACAAAGTGGACAGGATAGTATGTTGTTCAAACAGTTGGGGACAGAAAACAAGGTGGAGCCAAAGATTTTTTATAACTAACCCAAGATAGACCACAGCCTGGCGTTTCCAACGGGAACAAATGAGTCAGTGGGCAGAACAAGCAAGGAGTGGGCAGAGCCAAGCAAGAGCTAGAGAGGTCCTATTGGTGCGTTCTAGCACATATTTGTATATTTCCGTGAAGGAACACCTACTCTGAAGTGTGTGTGCAATAACTCAATTTGCCCTTGCACTCCTTCCAAACAACATTTTAATTGTTTTACTTTGACAACGGGTAAAATCTCCAAAACTTAGTCCACTCTTCATAATGGATTCTAGCTTTGACAACAGAAAACCGTGTTGAGGTCAAATGTTTCATCGAGGAGAAAATGATCACGATGTCTGCAAAAATCCATCTCGTTCCATCTTGTCTCACTGCCGGCCACTGGGTTTTCTCTCATCACCATATTAGGTAGTGAGTGGAAGTGTCAATCAGATGCTCCACACTTATACATCCAATGAAATGTCTGAATTATTGTTCTATCTGTGGTGGAGCCCTACAACATGATGCACCGCTATTACCATGATGTAGAGGAGCGATAACACTGAGAAAACAGACATGTGAAAATGTCTAGGTTAACTGCAGAACCATTACAGTCAATAATTGTCAAAACAGAAATAAGCGATAGCCTATAAATTTATACAGTAATAATCTGTATACATCTAGATCAATAGATTTCAAAAAGGGAAGAACAAAAACAGCAGATCCAGGGGTTTGAACACCTGATGTGACTTTGAAACCAGTTAGACCAGACTTCGAGAGACATTTTTTAAATCTAACTAGACAAGTTCCAAGAGCAGCAGAATGCCCCACTTCCTGTTTTCTGAACTGTTCTCAGGCCAGCAGAAGCTCATGTCTGGCTCGGCCACTGTGCTCATTACAGCAGAAGGCCCATGCAGATTTAGTAGCTGGAGGGGTTTATGTTGGTCTGACAGCCTCAGGTCTCCCATTACGCAACATTTATCATACAGATCATAAGTTTGCTTCTGCCCCCCCCCCCCCCATGTACACACAGTCCCCAAAACTCATATCTGTTACTATAGAAGCAATCATAAATCTAAGGAGTGGCCAGGACTGAGGGTAGGCAAACCTGTGTGGTATAGACAGCTTCTCCCATGCACCAAACACTAACACCTACATATTATTCAACAGTCATTAACCTCCACAATACTCCAAGAATGGTGTGGTGGTCACAAACAGAAACACGGTTAGCGGAATCGTTTTAATCCATCAATACATCCATAAGCTGCCCACAACAAAAGACGTGTTCAAAGTAAAAACCCAAGAGAAAGAAAGACATTAGGCCTGCTACTTGCAAACACTGTCCCTCACATTCACCAAGTCTGCCCATATTTCTACTATTCATGCTTCTGTAGCCGATGTAAAATACCTAACTAGTTAGTGGTGTGGGCTAGTAGTGTTCAATTACTACTAGCCAGCACCGCTAACTAGTGCTGGCTCAAAGCTTGAAGTAGTTGTTTCCCTAGCACTTGAAGACCCACTGCTTTTGTGGAGCTATAGGTAATGATGCTTCTTGGGTGACAGTTGCGGTGTTCAGAGGGTCCTTGGTTCAAGCCCAGGTTGGGGCAAGGAGAGGGACGGAAGCAACACTTCATTACATTACAAATTTACTGCGATCGCAGAGAATGTAATGCGCCATAATGTTTCCACCTCTAGTGTTTACAGTATGCACAACTTTCAGCCCTGCTATAAGCTACTTGGTCAATGAAAAACAAACCCAAATCTGGACATTCCCTTTACTTTATAATGTAGTAAAGGCCATTGGCCTTCTTTAGACAGATAAGAGTCTAAAACCAGGGCACTGATGTTTCCTGTCCATGGAATTTGGAGTATCACAGTAGTACGTTATCATGGTGGAAACAGTTGCACCGAATGAAAATCAGTGTGACCTATTGGTGCCCTTCACTCTGTGTAACCAACCACTAATGATATGGCTAAATCTACTGTAGCTTGCATTTAAACAATAAAAGCAAGTTATTACTTCAGCAAGCAGGCTTTCAGCACATGAAAATTGCATCAGCAGCCCTGAAAAACATGCTTAAGTATGCTTCTCCCTCATCCAGGCATGAATTGCAATGGGCCTGCTCCTACATACAGCATCCTCCATTCAGGCTGCAAATCCATAATTTCCCTCCTTAACTAGCTTTAATGGGCATTAAAAAAACTGAAAATATGCATACTTTCTTCATGAAACAATTAGTCTTTTCGGACAATTTAGGATATTGCACATTCTTGGTTGAACATGGTGTGCAACATATTAGATTGTCCAAAAATTGTTTCAAAAATAAAGTAAGCATATTTCCCTTGAATGGAGGATGTTTTATGTACAAGCCGATCCATAGGGGGACACTAGTGTATTACCGGGAATGCACATCCAACCTAGACGATAGTACATGGGCGCTAGATCTGTACTATCGTCTGCCTAGGCTACAGTAAAACCGGTGTGTGTTAGACATAGCTAACTAAATACTGGCAAACAAAAAAACGACATTATGGAAAGATTGGATGCAGGAAACAGAAATGAATGGTAAACAAAACCTACTAACCGACGTTACTGGCTAGCTTTGCATTAATTTGTATAACAGCATACACCAGACAGAACACTGAACATATTTAGCGTTACAGTAGCTAGCTAGAGTTAGCTAACACAGCATCATCGTAAAATAGCCGTGTTCGTCATCTTAATGATTTGCCATTAATACTAATATTACAACAAAATGGGCACTTCAGGCCGAGTGATAAAGATTGAAGCAGCAAGCTAGCCATCTCTCATTTGCCTTACTAGTTCGTAGACCTAGGAAACGTTATCTCGCGCTCTAACCCGGCCACATCGTTTTCAAAGAGAACAGCTAACTTGACGTTAAGCCTACCAACTACGCTAACATGCATCAGATATCTTTAGAATTCCGACGCTTCTTTGAAAATCCAAAAAGCAACTGATTCGTAATTAATCAAATTAAGTGTCTTGACTCCTAGTTAAGTGCAAATCCTCACCTTCCAGAAGACGCTGTATTATGGAGTCGATGTTTAATTTGTCCGGCTCCGCCATTTTACTCTTTTTTGTCGTGGTTCAGGCAGTCAAGACCTTCGTTTCGTGTTGCTTCTTCGATGAGACAAAAAACAAGTACCGATCAAGTTAAACAAACAACTAGGCAGCTTATATTTTGTTATGTCAAATTGAGGAAAAAAATTGTAATTTGGCTTTACTTTCCCTTCCGTGTTGTAGCTAGCTGGCTAAATGTGTTAGCTAGTTAGTTCAAGCTAGCTAGCCGATGTTAGTTAGCTAGCAATGGCTAACAAACCAAGCTACCCGCTTTAGTTATAGCTAGCCAATAATGAATGATGCAAATACGAAATGTTAACATATAATCAACCTTTGATTTGACAATAGTCTTCCCGTGTAGAAGACAGGGCCCTTTCAGGTCTGTTTTGTGTCTTTTTGTCTTCGTATTTCAGAGTCCCCCTTTCTCTTCCCCCACTGAACTTAAAAAGGGCCGTGTTGTTCAGCGGAAGCGAGAAGAGAGGGGGTTGATACTATGGCGAGCTTTAGATTTACTCAATGATGATTGGGTCACTGCTTGATTTTGAACCCATGTTGTCGTTTTCCATTGGATACATTGTACATCCGTCACACACTGGTGCCCCACCTCCAGCTGTTTTACGGATGACATCAACGGTCGTCACTAGTTACCACTACTGAGGTATAAAGAACTACCACAGCCACAAAGTCAGAAACTCCGCCTATTTCTACAATGTATCTTCTTAAAATGTGATTTTAGACCTAGCCTTTACCATAACCACACCGCTAACCGTATACCCAACCCTAACCTTAAATTAAGACCAAAAGGCATGTTTTCAATTATTTTTACGATATAGCCAATTTCTACTTTGTGACTGTGCTATCTAGTGGAAACCGACGTCAAAGGGGTTGGTACCGGCAAGGACTGCCACCGTGTGTCAGAAGTTAAAAGTAGAAGGCATGTTTTGCATTAGGCTAGAGTCCAGGGTTTCCCAAACTCGGTCCTGGTTTTTGCCCTATCACTACACAGATTATTCAAATAATGTAGTAGTTTAGTGTGTCGTGTGTAGTGTATAACTTTGTGGGAAGGTAATATGTGGATGTTGTGCAACCCTAACCCATGTCAGGCTGCACTGAAATCTAACAATACTGCTCCAGCTATCATCTTATTATCCATGTCTTTTAACCAATCATCAGTCATCTGAGTCAGTGCAAGTTGAGTGCCCTTCCCTAAATGCATGCTGAATGTCAGTAGTTAACTTGTTCTCTGAAGAATAGCATTGTATTTGGTCAAACACATTTCTCTTCAGTCTACTAAGAACAGGCATCAAACTGATTGGGCAGCTGTTAGAGCCAGCAAAGGGTGCTTTACTATTTGTAGTCAGTGAAATTACTTTAGCTTCCTTCCACACCGGTGGACACACAGAGTACTTTAGGCTTTGGTTAAATATATAGCAAATAGGCGTGGCAATACAATCTGCTACCGTTTTCAATATTTTCCCATCAAGGTTGTCTGTACCTGGTGACTGATCATTATTGATGGAAAACAACCATTTTTCCACCTCTCCCACACTAACTTGACCAAATTCAAAACAGCAATCCTTCTCTTTTATTATTAGATCTTTTATACATAAATATGATTGGTTCACTGTTCAGTGTTGTCATTTCACTTCTAGGTTTGACCATTTTACTAGTGAAGTAGTCATTGAAATGATTGGCAATATCGAAAGGTTTTGTTATAAATTACCTATCAACTTCAATGAACGATGGAGATGAATTGGGTTTTCTGCCCATGATATCATTTAAGGTACTCCAATGTCTTTTTCCATTGTGTTTTATGTCATTTATATTGGTTAGGTATTATCATTTCTTCTTCTTTTTGTTAAGTCACAAACTTTTTCAATTTACAGTGTCAACCAATCAGTTGAGCAGCCTAACATGTTTCTGATAAGATTTCAGTTTGTCTTGGGTGCATATTTTATGTGGTTGAAATACTGTGTGAAAGATAACACATACCATGTGCATTTGCATTTTCTCAAGAGATCCTGAAAGAAATAAATCATATTTCTCCACTCCTGTTCCCAAGACAAAATTAGAATTTGTTGTATAATTTCACTGCAAGAAATGCATAATTCTGCAGGAGTTAATATTATATTATGCTACATGTGAGAGGTTGTAGGCCTACAGTCAGTGTCCATATTTCAGTTACAATTCCATTTAACCCATATGAACTTAGATGAGGAATATTATTTTTATTCATGGATACAGGGATACTCATTAGAGGGATATCAGAGGTGCATGTAAATGGCTTATACCTATAAAGACCTTAAGCGGGATATGAGCTACTATCCGGAATGCTGTGCGCATATAAATGTGGTCAATGTTATGGTCACTACAGCCAATGGGAACTGATATTGCTCTGGAACGAAGCTCTGCAGTATTAGTGAAGAGATGATCAATACAAGTCGATGTAACAGATCCAACACTATTTGTATGCACTGTAGTTGGTTGAGTGATAACCTGGGTCATATTACAGGCATTAGTCACAGGTAGAAGGTTCCTTTTGAGAGAAAATAGACCTCTCGTTAATATCACACACAATATCGAGCATTGCACACATATGATCCAAATACTGATTGTTAGCACTTCGTGGCGAAAAGTAGCACCCCACAAGAAAAGGGTTTAGATGAGGTGATCTAGATGAGGCATTCCTGTCTTTTCTGTAGATGTTACATCCTTGTATTGCTACTGCTGTTTCATCAAATAAATCATGTACTGTAAGTGAGTTTCAGAGATGGCCAGTATATGAATGGTATCCGATGTTAGCAAGTTATTGATTTCATTAACCTTATTTCTAAGGCTACATACAGTGCCTTCAGAAAGTATTCATACCCCTTGACTTATTCCACATTTGGCTGTGGTAGAGCCTGAATTTAAAATGGATTCAAGATTTTTTTAAATTACACACAATACTCCATAATGACAAAGTGAAAACATGTTTTTAGAAAATGTAGCAAATTTATTGAAAATAAAATAGAGAAATATGTGGTACTCAGTAATGTGTTATATTGGATTTGCTCCAAACATAACACTTTTTATTCAGGAAAAAAAGTAAATTGCTTTGCCAATTTTTTTTGCAGTATTACTTTGGTGCCTTGTTGCAAACAGGATACATGTTTAGGAATATTTTTTATTCGGTACAGGCTTCCTTCTTTTCACTCCGTCAGTTAGGTTAGTATTTAGGAGTAACTACAATGTGGTTGATACATCCTCAATTTTCTCTTATCACTGCCATTAAACTCTGTAACTGTTTTAAAGTCACCATTTGTCACGTTCCTAACCTGTTTTCCCTTGTTTTGTGTTTATTTTGTATGGTCAGGGCGTGAGTTGGGGTGGGTTGTCTATGTGTGTTTTTCTATGTTGGTATTTTGTGTTCGGTCTGGTATGATTCTCAATCAGACGCAGCTGTCAATCGTTGTCCCTGATTGAGAATCATACTTAGGCAGCCGGGGTTTCACGTGTGGTTTGTGGGTGTTTGTTCCTGTGTTAGTGTTTCGCCACACGGGACTGTTACGGTATGTTCGTTTATTGTTTTGTATCGTGTATTGTTTTCGTGTTCATTAAATTACCATGGAAACTTACCACTCTGCAAATTGGTCCTCCGATCCTTCTCGCCTCTCCTCGTCCGATGAGGAGGACGACTTAGACTGCCGTTACACCATTGGCCTCATGGTGAAGCATTGGAAAACCTCCCTGGTCTTTGTGGTTGAATCTGTATTTGAAATTGAATGCTCAACTGAGGGACGTTACAGACAATTGCATGTGTGGGGTACAGAGATGAGGTAGTCATCCAAAAATCATGTTAAACACTATTATTGCACACAGAGTGAGTCCATGCAACTTATTACGTGACTTGTTAAGCACATTTTTACTCCTGAATTTATTTAGGCTAGCCATAACAAAGGGGCTGAATACTTATTGACTCAAGACATTTCAGATTTTCATTTGTAATTAATTAAAAAAATGTTTTTATTGAAAAACATAATTTCACATTATGGGGTTCAGGCTGTAACACAACAAAATGTGGAAAAAGTCAAGGGGTGTGAATACTTTCTGAAGGCACTGTATAATAATATGGGCCTTGCTTAGCCTTTTCCTTGGTAGCTTATCGGAGATAGATATGTGGAGAAGAAAAAATGCAATAAAAACATTGTTTAGCTAATAGTGTCAGTCAATCAGGCACTTGTGTCAGTTGCTGTGTGTGTGTGTGTGTGTGTGTGTGTGTGTGTGTGATGTTGGGCCGAAGCTACTGACCCAGAAGCTTGGCTCTCTCACTCCTCCCAGGCTTTTGGGAGGGAGGGTGGACAATGAGCTTGTCGTAGGCGATATAAGCAACGTCCCCATGCTCTCTGGCAGCTTTCATAGCTGGGATAAGTTCTTTCCACCTCTGGCACACAGCTTCAGAGAAGTCCCTCGTTGAGGAAGATGATTCCGCTCAAGTTTTTGTCTCTCTCCAAAACAGTCATCTTGTCCTTGAACCTTAGGAACTTGACCACTATCGGCCTGGGTCTGTCACCTGAGCTGGTTACAGGTTTTCCAGACCTATGGGCGCGCTCCACCGCAATCTTCCTATGAACCATCTGCAGCTTTTCAATAAAAAAATGGCTTACTTTCTCCTCAGACTATATCCAGGCCAGATGTGGAGACTCTGGTATGCCATCTACAACAATGTTACTCCTCCTGGATGGTCCTCTAGTCTGTTTTCTCAGTCATCTGTAATAATGATTCACAGACAGTGCTGATGTCATCTCGCATAGACTTAGAGTTTGTTGTCAACTTGCTGCAAGTCTCTTTCAGAGCATCCACCTCTCCCTGGGAGAACTGCAAACTGTTCTTAAGGTCTTGGACCTCTCTGGTCAGATCGTCCATTCTTTTGTTAGCTGAGTCCACCAATATTTGGACAAAGCTCTTGAAGCTATTTTCCTGTTGCTGTAACAATTGCTTGTAGACATATTTTTGTTGATTTAAAAGATCACGCACTTGCGATAGCAAAACACTGTCCTCTCCATTACTCCCACCTTCTTTAGCTTTGGGCAGCATGATGGTAGCATTACACATTCTGGTAACATAAAGTGTTCTGTTCTGTTGCAATTTTATAGTCTATGACATTTTAGATTTACATATGATAATTTTTCACAAAGTTGTTTGGATGTAGTGAACTCGTTTTTCAAAGTAACTGTAGTTAGTAAACAATATTTGTCTTAAGGGGAGCTTTAATGTAGCTTAACTTCTTCCAGTGTGAAGTAATTGGTAGGTTGGTAAACTATTTTCAGAGTAGCTTCCCCAACACTGCTAAAAAGTTGTGACTAAACCTGGAATGTCAACACTAGAAACACAAATGAAAGCTGGAAAAAAGAGTGGGAAAGAGAGGCATGAGACAAGTCCAGTCTGGTTGTGAGGTACATCCCGCCTCCCTCTCTCTCCTGTTCTTCCCGGCCCCACCCTACACCTCACAGTCCACTACAAAACCCTTTACATCACACCAGCTACATAACAGACCACCACTTTACATAGATCAACACCTGAATTAAGAGAGTAGAATTTCCTTTTTAAAGAGAAGGAAAACCCTTGACAAAGAACTTTACTTTTCAAATTTCCAATCAAGACAAGAGGACACATCATAAGGTATTTGTTAAAGTTTTCTACTTGTATCTCTGATTTTGTGCTATTTCAAATATGAAACATACCAGCTCCATAGTGCATTATAACTGCATTTTAATTTGTTGTAACTCTTAGTGGAGTAACCTATCCAATCAAGTTTAAATAAATGAACATTGATGGTATGTTTAGGGAGCATACACATGCATGTAACATCCTTATACTTTCATGAATGTCACTTAATTCAAACAGACTAAGGTATGTATGATTCAGGCCATATGCAAAGTACAAACAAATACACTTTTTTTTTGCTCTCTATCGATTAAAAGATAAGTTCTGAGGAACATTTCCACCCAAACTTTTACTTTTGACATGAATCTTTTGTGAAACACTATGGTTAATCCAAAATACGCTACTTTTTTCAATATGGTATAAGAAATGTATTCATACTCTATTCCATTGACGAACCAAACATAACGCCTTCATGTTATGCTCAGGATTCAGTGATTCACCAGGATCTATAAGTAGCAACAATTACTATTAGTAATTTTGTTCTTACCACTCACCCCCATCCTCTCGACCTCCTCCTCTTACCCTCACCTCTATGGGTCCTTGTGAGAAGAGAAGACACTTTTATGTCTTTGTTTTACTAGTCTGCCAGGTCTTGTCCAGTTGAATATAAGGAGAAGGGTCCAAGTAAGCACTATTGCATGTTTTCTTAATTCAATGAGAGTAGCATACCATCATGGGGCGGCAGGTAACCTAGTGGTTAGAGTGTTGGGCCAGTAACCGAAAGGGTTCTAGATCGAACCGCCGAGCTGACAAGGTCAAAATCTGTCGTTTTGCCCCTGAACAAGGCAGTTGTTCCTAGGCCGTCATTGTGACAAAAGCATTTGTTCTAAACTGACTTGCCTAGTTAAATAAATACAAAAATTGCTTAGGTGGAATAAATAATATGATCCCGTGGAGAAAATAAAGGTGTGACATTTTGCAAGGCTACTTACTGTTGGGGTGGAAGAAAAGCTCTTTTGGCTTGATTTAGTCAAGTTGTACTCAGCTAAAGGGATGACATTTGTTGGACTTTTTCGCAGGGCTAGGTGAGATTGAGTGGATCCAGGTGAGGAGATGTTGCAGTCTCAGTGAGACTAGGAGTGGCAGCATGCCACTGAGCTGCAGCAGCAGCAGGCTGAGGTAGACCGGGCATGTCACAACATGAGTCTGTCCCAGGGCTATGCTTTCTGAGACTTTGTTTTTAAATGCACCTCTGAGCTACACAATCCTGACTTGTACAGGCCTGTCATAGGGAATGAGTCAGTGTGTGAAAGTATGTGTGTGTAGGTATTTGTGGGGTACTCTGCTGTGTGATGATCACAGAAATGACCATGTAATTCGATATCTACATTTAAAGCAACCACACTTCCTTTAATACCAGAATGTGAACTGTTTTGTATCCCCCCCTCTCTCTCTTCCAGGATGGGATCTGCTGGGGTACAGATTGTATGTGTGGCCCTTGGGGTCCTGGGCCTGATCGGGGGAATTGTGTGCTGTGCCATCCCAAGGTGGAAAGTGTTATCATTTACAGGACAGAACATCGTAACGGCACAGGTACTGAGCAGATCAAGTGTTTTATTAGCCCTATGTGGTTTACATTTTAAACCCCTAAATACTTTCCATAATTATATTGACTCAAATGACTCTAATAACTCGGAAAACGTAGAATGAATGCAATGTGCTGAAGTCAAATAAGCTGTAATGAATGAATGGCGTGTGTATTACTGTAACTATTTGTCTCTGTGTGTAGGAAACTGAAGAGGGCCTGTGGATGACCTGTGTGGTGCAGAGTACGGGCCAGCAGCAGTGTAAGAGCTATGAGTCCCTGCTGGTCCTGCCATCTGACCTGCAGGCGTCCCGCGCCATGACCATCATCAGCTGCATGGTCGCCTCCCTGGCCATCCTCATCTTGTTCGCCGGCGCCGACTTCACCACCTGCGTGGAGAATGAGGACATCAAGCCCAAGATCAGCCTTGTGGCCGGGATCGCCCTGTTGGTGTCTGGCCTCCTCCTCATCATCCCTGTCAGCTGGTCCGCCCACAACACCATCAGAAACTTCTACAACCCCCTTGTGGCCCAGAAGATGGAGCTGGGAACCTGTATCTTTATTGGCTGGGCTGCTGGGGTGCTGCTGATTCTGGCTGGAGGCCTGCTCATGTGCTTCAGCAGAGCCAAATCTGGCAGCTCGGGAGGAACCGCCAAGTACTACGGCAACAGCGCTTCAGCCCCCGCCGCCAACAAGAACTACGTCTAGTGCATTTACTACACCTCCGTATGTTTGTATGTGTGTAGAGAGATAGTTTAATGTACTACACCTCTGTATGTTTGTATGTGTGTAGAGAGATAGTTTAATGTACTACACCTCTGTATGTTTGTATGTGTGTAGAGAGATAGTTTAATGTACTACACCTCTGTATGTTTTTTATGTGTGTAGAGAGATAGTTTAATGTACTACACCTCTGTATGTTTGTATGTGTGTAGAGAGATAGTTTGATGGAAAGGAAATGGGTCAGACAGAATGGAAACAAGAAAGGGGAGGGGTTTAATCTTGAGGATAAAGAAGGGACATTATTAGTGGAAATAATGGTTGTAAATATTGAATATTTCAAAATAGTAAGACTGGTTTAGTTGTTGTTAATCCAAGGGTCCAATATGGTGGTTCAATTTAAAATACAAATATATGTTTCTTTTTTGGGGGGGGGACTAACTCAATATACTATAATATACTACAAATCGAAACTGTGTAGAGATGATGATGTACCTACATCCATACAGTTTCTTAACTGTGTCCAGCTCGCTAATAATCACCTACATGAAGGTTAGACAGTCAAGGAGCTGCGGAAATTCCAAAAACGATGGATAGAGGAAATTATTTTACAAATTGTGACGGCGAGGAAATATAACCAATTTTCAGTGTGGATCTCCGGACCTCGTTGAAGACCAAATGCAGCCCCCGGGGCAGAATGAGTTTGACACCCTTGTTGTAATGTGTTATCTCGTTGAGTTTTTTAGTGCTGGGTGACATGCTTCTATAATGCCATGAATGAACAACAGAGAGCAAGGTGAGGGACTCAGTGGTCATGCATTTCAAAATACAGGTATAGTCAAATGACTGTATATATCATTTACATCCATGAGATCACAACTTTTTTACTTATGTAAATCAGCTTGTCTTTGACTTTTGTGTATCAAATAATAAATACATGTTTTTATTTTATTCTGTTGCAATACAAATGATTGTCATCACCTTCCTTTGGATGGCGTTTGGAAATGTTAACAAAAGCAAAACAAGTTTAAATATTTTGGAAAATATTAAGGACTTTTATTTCCAACTATGTAAGAGCATATATTAAAAACAAGTCTCTATAAATGTGAAAACTGACACCAAACAACGAATTCAAGATTACAGACCCAAAAATATTTGGCTGCTAAAATTGATGGGTCCTGTCTCCAACTCTCCCTTTAACCATCTTTCCTTCAAACATCCCCAACTATTTATAACTATTTTACTTTCATCTCCTCTTTCTCTTCTCCTCTTTACACCTCCTTCTCTCTCTCCATCAGCTCCCTCTCGAACACAATGGCTCTGTTTCAATTCTTGCTCTCCAGTTCGCTCACGCGCTTGGTCAGCTCCTCTACTGTTTCCTTCAGAGTCTTCACCTCCTTCTGCAAGGCATGTACCTCCTGAGACAGAGAGAGGGAGAGAGAGAGAGAGAGAGAGAGAAAGAAAGATAGAGACAAAAAACAGAGAGAGAGAGAAGGAGAGGGGAGATTCCTGGTGAAATGTGCAAAAGAGGAAGCCATATCTAAAATACAGTATCTATTCACAGATATATCAAAGCATGTAGGTAGATGCAGCCATGTCCTTACCCCAGTGTTATCGTGCTGATGCCCCGTGGCTGCTGATGTGGTCTTCAGAAGACTTTTGTGAACTTTGAACTCTTTGGATTTGGTGGTTGTTGCAAAACCATCCTTCAAGGAGATCAGGATAGGTTGGCCCTCTTTGCCTTCAAACCACTCATTGGCCTCCACAGACGGCTCTGGACCATTGGTGTCTGGGTACAAATCATCCTGAAACAGGTCAGACTGAAGAGAGAGAGAGAGAGAGATAGAGAGAAAGTGAAAGTGAAATATTTAAGAATCACATGCTTTGAGTTATAGTCATTTTTTAAAAGTGTATTTACCTTGCGGGGCACCGTCATGACAATGGGCTCACACTTCCTCTCATGGAGCTTGTAAAACCTGGTGGAGGGCGAATAAAACAATATACATTCCCATTTTACAAACAGCGCTTGTGTGTATGTGTGTGTATACTGGCGAGTGAAAATGTCCATGACTCTGTGTGGTTACCTGGCGATTTCACACTTGTTGACCTCCAGGCCCCTCTTGGGCATGTAGCCCATGCCCTTCTGACTCTCCTTACTGCTGTACATGGACAGGTAGTGAACATAGGGAGCCTCATCCGTCACCTCAAAGTACCGGATACTGCTGTCACCCTGAGGCAGGAAAATGAATGGTTAGTAAACCATAGTGTGTGTGTCAAAGGAGGTTGGTGGCATCTTATTTGGGGAGAAAGGGCTCATGGTAATGGCTGGAGCTGAATAGGTGGAATGGTATCGAATATATAAAACACATGGTTTCCATGTGTTTGATGCCATTCCATTTGCTTCGTTCTGGCCAATATTTTGAGCTGTTCTCAAAAAACATTTGAGCCTCCTGGGTGTGTGTGTGTGTGTGTGTGTGTGTGTGTGTGTGTGTGTGTGTGTGTGTGTGTGCGTGCGTGCGTGCGTGCGTGCGTGCGTGCGTGCGTGCGTGCGTGCGTGCGTGCGTGCGTGCGTGCGTGCGTGCGTGTATGTGTGTGTTTTTAACTCTAACCTTGCCACAGAGGTAGACGATGCCAGTGTCAGGGTCAAAGAAGGGCAATAGGACACCACTGCTGGTGTCCAACTCCTGCAGGGTGAGTGGCTCCCCAAAGCTCTTCTGTCAAACACATACAGGTCATGTTGGGTCTTAAGACACTATTCATAAGCCTTTATAAGAAGTTCATAATTGTCTCATAACACTCACCGGGTCCCAAAGTGCCACCTGCCTCTCACTCATGCGACTGAAGCCGGTGCTCAGGATCTTCCCATCGGACACAAACAAAGCCTTGACAGGCCTGGAGCCTTCGTGGGTCTTCTCCTTCTCCTGAGAGAGACAGAGAGGCAGAGAGAGACATGCAGACTCAGGGAAAGACAGACACTCAAAGGAGGTTCATCTATGAAAGACGCGTGAAGGGAACTATATGAACTAATCACTGACTGTGATTCTATTGAGATCTATGACATTAAACCTGGTAGCTAGGTGCATCTGACTCTCCAGGGTTAGAGTGGCTGGTTCTCCTGTGGTATTGATGGGGGCAGGGAGGGGGGCACTCACGGCGATGACTGTGCCCTTGCGGGGGTCCAGCACACGTATGGTCTTGTCCTTACAGGAGGTGAGGATCTGGGATCCGTCCCTGTTCCAGCAGGCACTGTAGATGAGGTCAGGGTGGACCGAGTCGATCCTCACCATGGCCTCTCCACACGCCACGTTCCACAGGATCACCACGTTGTCACAGCCTGGAAGCAATGGGAGAGAGAGACGGAGGAACAGGCAGTTAGGCCATGCAGTGCTACTCCACTTATGTTAACAGTTGAAGAGGCACTTGTATTCTGAGGCGATGCATCATAGCAGTGCTATACCTGCGCTCATGAGCACATTGTGGGCAGTGGGGTGCCAACTGAGGATGCCCACGCGTTTGGAGTGCCCCTCCAGCTTCACCACAGGGTCGTTCAAGGGCGTGACCAGGCCACCCTCCGGGATCTCCCAAATCTGAACGATGGAGAGGTAGAGGAAGAGGAGGGTATGTCATTACACTGAGTTAATACAGTACATAGATACAGAACACTGATCGACTGGATCACACAGGGACATATGTCCTAAAGTGCGTCCATAATATAATTCTACTTAACAAGCTCAACATTATGGCCAGTGAAAGGTTGTGACCTCTACTTACCATGACACTGCAGTCCTCTGAGCCACTGGCAATGATGTTGTCGTTGTGGGGACAGAACTCAATATCCAGCACTGGGCCTGTGTGTCCACAGACTGTGGGCTGGGACATGTCAATACGACCCGTCTACAGGGAGACACAAAGGAAAAAGATAAGTTACTATGACACAAATAAACACACACACACACAAGCTGATGGCTCAAACAGGAGATAAATACTACAGTATGCAGTAAGAACACATGGAGAAGTAGAGTGTTGCTACCACTGTGGTCTTAGCAACAGAGAGACCTAGAGAGGGTTCAGAGGAGAGGAACTCAGTCAGCTGATGACAATTGTATAGCTATGCCTCAAATCAGCCTTAGAGAGCAGAGAACTCTACTGGGAGAGCACTAGCAGTCTGCAGGGTTCCCATGGCCCTGGTGGAACACACACAGGATCTGAACTGTTGGCCCTGGTGGAACACACACAGGATCTGGACTGTTGGCCCTGGTGGAACACACACAGGATCTGGACTGTTGGCCCTGGTGGAACACACACAGGATCTGGACTGTTTGCCCTGGTGGAACACACACAGGATTTGGACTGTTTGCCCTGGTGGAACACACACAGGATCTGGACTGTTGGCCCTGGTGGAACACACACAGGATCTGGACTGTTGGCCCTGGTGGAACACACACAGGATCTGGACTGTTGGCCCTGGTGGAACACACACAGGATCTGGACTGTTGGCCCTGGTGGAACACACACAGGATCTGGACTGTTGGCCCTGGTGGAACACACACAGGATCTGGACTGTTGGCCCTGGTGGAACACACACAGGATCTGGACTGTTTGCCCTGGTGGAACACACACAGGATCTGGACTGTTTGCCCTGGTGGAACACACACAGGATCTGGACTGTTGGCCCTGGTGGAACACACACAGGATCTGGACTGTTGGTCCTCTCTGTCACGTTGGACCTCACCCATCATTCACAGTACAAAAACAAAACCATCTACATTCAATAAGCTACTAAGGATGTACAGTACATGCCTTATTTTTAATATGAAGTGGCATAATGTTTCTTTTCAAACTTTATTCAAATGTTTCTCCTAATGTTCCTGCCTTCATTGTAGATGAACAATCAGCTGCCATCCAAAAACCTCTTAGTCACCGTCTCAATAATAGTGATCACATACTGGTTATATTGCTGTAGTAATAACTACAGAGTAGTTAAGTGACAGAAAAATGTACTTCTCCAACATATAAATCAAGGTAGACTCAGCGATATGACGTAGATGCAGAAAGTAAACAGCATAGTGGGTCAATTTCCACAACAACTAAGAGCATTGAAGCGCGAGGCTCAACTTCTCAACTGTTTTGGTCCCGTGGCTCCCACACTGTAAGAGCGTGATGCGAACCCGTGCACATGAGCAGATACTTTGTGTGACTGTGTGAAGTCTTGCATCTCGCTCATCTCAATATCTAGAGTCATTTCGCTGTCTACCTTTAAATCAAATGATCGTTCATTGGGGAACAATGGCTTCCTTTGACCAAATCATTAGTCCTTAAATGCACTGTGAATTTTGGTTGAGAGGACTAGTATTCATTCCTGTTACAGGCAAGTCCAAACAGTGATGCAATGGCGTCTACCCATGACGTTGAGACAGTCTATATCTTTGGGTAAAATCTACGTATCTGTTCTATATATGAATTTGCATATATGTCAATTACACCTTTATGCTTCAATATCACATAACGCATTCAAAATCAATCTAGATATTGACTACTATAAGACCATAACATACACTATATATACAAAAGTATGTGGACACCCCTTCAAATGAGTGCATTTGGCTATTTCAGCCCCACCTGTTGCTGACAGGTGTATAAAATCGAGCACACAGCCACGCAAACGTCATAAACAAACATTGGCAATAGAATGGCTTTACTGAAGAGCTCAGTGACTTTCAACGTGAGTTTGTCAAATTTCTGCCCTGCTAGAGCTGCCCCGGTCAACTGTATGTGCTGTTAATGTGAAGTGGAAACGTCTAGGAGCAACAACGGCTCAGCCGCGAAGTGGTAGGCCACACAAGCTCACAGAACGGGACTGCCGAGTGCTGAAGCACGTAGCGTGTAAATATCGTCTGTCCTCGGTTGCAACACTCACTACCGAGTTCCAAACTGCCACTGGAAGCAACGTCAGCACAAGAACTGTTCGTCGGGAGCTTCATGAAATGGGTCTCCATGGCCGAGCAGCTGCTCATCACCATGCACAATGCCAAGCATCTCCTGGAGTGGTGTAAAGCTCGCTGCAATTGGACTCCAGAGCAGTGGAAACGTGTTCTCTGGAGTGATTAACCACACTTCACCATCTGGCAGTCTGATGGACGAATCTGGGTTTGGTGGATGCCAGGAGAACGCTACCTGCCCCAATGCATACTGTCAACTGTAAAGTTTGGTGGAGGAGAAATAATGGTCTGGGGCTGTTTTTCATGGTTCGGGCTAGGCCCCTTAGTTCCATTGAAGGGAAATATTAATGCTACAGCATACAATTACATTCTAGATGATTCTGTGCTTCCAACTGTGTGGCAACAGTTTGGGGAAGGCACTTTCCCGTTTCAGCATGACAATGCCCCCATGCACAAAGCGATGTCCATACAGAAATAGTTTGTCAAGATCGGTGTGGAAGAATTTAACTGGCCTCCACAGAGCCCTGACCTCAACCCATCGAACACCTTTGGGATGAATTGGAACGCCGACTGCGAGCCAGGCCTAATCGCCCAACATCAGTGCCCAACCTCACTAATGCTCTTGTGGCTGAATGGAAGCAAGTCCCTGCAGCAATGTTCCAACATCTAGTGGAAAGCCTTCCCAGAAGAGTAGAGGCTGTTATAGCAGCAAAGGGGGACCAACTCCATATTCATGCCCATGATTTTGGAATGAAATGTTCGACAAGCAGGTGTCAACATACTTTCGGTCATGTAGTGTATGTGTTTGTTGCTGATATTGCAGCACATTCGTCCCATGCTGATACTGTACCTGCATCCCACATATGCTTCTGTTTTTCAATGGCAAACCCACCACTGGTATACATGACCAAAGAGCTATATTTTCATGTTATCTGACCATAGCACCGGTTCCAATCCATGTGCCAATGCCATTGATCAAACTCCAGGCGGTGCTATAGTCAGATGGCATGAAAATATAACTCTAGCTCAGTAAATAGCTCAGTATATATATATATATTTTATACAGTCTTTTTTTCTCATCTTTATCAAGTGTGCTAATAATTTTGGACCTGACTGTATATGCAGCTGCACTATACTGCGCCCTAGCCACATCCTGTCAAGACTGTGTTGCACTGAACCGCTCCAAATATGGTGAAAAACTAGCAACAACGCAGAGAGAGCGAGTGACATGTAGAACCGAAACTCTGCCCCAAACTTCCTTATTCAGCACAATGTGTGATGCCGCCTTGCAATATTCAAAATTCAAATGTTGAAAAAACATTGTTCTTAGAACACTGTACAAACGACACGCCAATGAGCATTTTCATCAAAATTGTAGTTGGGCAAATCTGGGCATGAATGAAAGTGACATTTTGAAACTTCAAGATTTGAGACTGAGGCATATGCATAGATGGAGAGGGAAATGGACGTTAGACCACTTTTGAGGCCTGAAAACGTCTAACTTCACTTAAGACATTCACTTTGACCTCTGTCTCTCTGCTCAGGCCCACCTTGTTCAGAGGAAGCACTAGGAAGGCCCCTCCTCCGCTGGCATCCACAATCATGGCCACGAACTTGGGGTTGACAGAGCAGAAGTTGCTGTCCCAGGTCATCTGGGAGATGCGGATGTCATCGTAGCACTGGTCAGCCTTCACCCCCTGGCCGAAGACATGACGGAACTTACTGGCCCTGACTACCTTCCTGGACATGGTGACCTGATAGGGGAGAGAGATGAGGACGGGGAGAGGAGAGGGGGGGTGGGTGGAGCGGTAGTAGGAGAGATGAGGATGGGGAGAGGAGAGAGTGGGGGGGATGAGGCGGTAGTAGGAGAGATGAGGACAAGGAGAGGAGAGGAGGAAGGGATGAGGCGGTAGTAGGAGAGATGAGGACAAGGAGAGGAGAGAGTGGGGGGGTGGGGCGGTAGTAGGAGAGGGGAGGAGAGGGGGTTGGTGTGAGAGAATTAAGAGGAGATATAAGAAGAAAAAGGAAGAGGGGCAGAGTTTTTAATGCACAGTGGTCGACTAATCAAGTGGTTATTGTATTTAAGAATATGCAGACTGCTACTGTAGCCAGTGAACTCTCACCCGGCACCCCTACAACATTTACATAGACACAGAGAGACACAGAGAGACACAGAGAGACACAGAGAGACACAGAGAGACACAGACAGACAGACAGACAGACAGACAGACAGACAGACAGACAGACAGACAGACAGACAGACAGACAGACAGACAGACAGACAGACAGACAGACAGACAGACAGACAGACAGACAGACAGACAGACAGACAGACAGAGAGAGAGAGAGAGAAAGAGGGAGAGAGAAGAGAGAGACAGAGACAGAGACAGAGAGATGTATAGAAGAAAACCCGTAATCTGTGAAATAAATTTAACTGTTCATCATTTGCATAAATAATACACAAATGCAAGTATAAACATTTTACAGGATATGAAGAGCAATGAAGGGATTTGAATACTGTGACCTTAGATGCCACAAAATGTCTTAAGAACATGAGCATCACTGACCCACTCCCTAGTTAGACCACAAGACAAACACATAGTGAGGACACAAACATACAGACACAAAGCTACAGGAAGGAAGGTCAATACAGGAAAAGCAGAGAAAAGGGGAAGAAAGAACTTGCACAACTACTTCCTCAACTGTTTCTTTTTGTCTTTATTATCCGAGGCACACTTGTGGCTCTGTGCAATGCTTTAACTCACATCTAGTCATAGGGATGAACCCACACAGAGAGAGGCAACATGGAGAATTGAAGGAAATATGAGCATATGGGACTACAAAGGCAAAATGAAAGGCATACTCCACTGCTGTTTGGAAATCATGTGAACCAGGAACCTACAGCAACAGTTAGACCACATCCTACAGAACGAACAACAGAACCACAAAACTATCTTTCTTTCCGTTTCATTCACACACATGTCTTTGTCCCTCTCTAATGGTCCTTTTCACACATTAAACAGTTGGCAGATATGTATATGATATTATCTTTTTGCGAGCTATAACCAAAGAGAATGCAACTGGTTGAAATATTGTCATCCAATTTAGGGTTTGTAGGGTTTGTAATGCATTACTGTCAGTGGATAGTCCTCATGTTCAATGCATAGGCTACATTTCACAAGTTTCAGATTTATCAATAAGAATATTAGTGCACACAATGACTCAGTCCTGGCTGACAGCCCATACATTTATGCTGTAAAACGACAACTCTAAAAGAGTGAGCATAGAATTTACCTCCATTTGCAGACCTTACTTCCTCAAATCTGAAGCTGCGCTGACTGAATCCCTTGGCTAAAGACTTAGGCCTCATTGTTCTTGTAGCATTTGTGCATCACAAGACCTCTTTGGTAGACATTCATCTAATGCAATAATCCTTTGCAGTGTGCCTTAATGTTATAAAGGACCAGGACCTGAGTACATGTTAATAATGGTGTTTGTGTGTGTGTGTGTGTGTGTGTGTGTGTGTGTGTGTGTGTGTGTGTGTGGAGGCCTACAGCATGATCATATAAAGTGACAGCAATTATGGACTATCAGTCACATGGTTTGTGATTACTAGGAGAAGGATGCTGAAAGCAGGCCTACCTGTTTTAGTGATGGGGAAATGTTCTGCTCAGTCAGGCTCCCTGCTTGGTTCTGCTGTGTCGCCAGAGAGGAGTAGGAGCCGGTAGTCTAGGGTAGATCTCTTTATGTGATGGAGGAAGTGAGAGTTTTAGATGAAGATGGAAATGGGAGGTGTCTCGTTCTGTCTTCTTACTTGCTGGGGTTGAAACATTTAAATGACATCTCAAGAAGAGATTAGATGAAGTTGTTGATATGCAGACCAAAGTGAGCCTAATTAATTAGACTAATCAAATCATCAAAGCGTGTGTGCAATACTTTCTAAGTCTGTATTGCTTTGATTTGATTACATTTAATTTAAATTAAGATATATACACTGCTCAAAAAAATAAAGGGAACACTTAAACAACACAATGTAACTCCAAGTCAATCACACTTCTGTGAAATCAAACTGTCCACTTAGGAAGCAACACTGATTGACAATAAATTTCACATGCTGTTGTGCAAATGGAATAGACAAAAGGTGGAAATTATAGGCAATTAGAAAGACACCCCCAATAAAGGACTGGTTCTGCAGGTGGTGACCACAGACCACTTCTCAGTTCCTATGCTTCCTGGCTGATGTTTTGGTCACTTTTGAATGCTGGCGGTGCTTTCACTCTAGTGGTAGCATGAGACGGAGTCTACAACCCACACAAGTGGCTCAGGTAGTGCAGCTCATCCAGGATGGCACATCAATGCGAGCTGTGGCAAGAAGGTTTGCTGTGTCTGTCAGCGTAGTGTCCAGAGCATGGAGGCGCTACCAGGAGACAGGCCAGTACATCAGGAGACGTGGAGGAGGCCGTAGGAGGGCAACAACCCAGCAGCAGGACCGCTACCTCCGCCTTTGTGCAAGGAGGAGCAGGTGGAGCACTGCCAGAGCCCTGCAAAATGACCTCCAGCAGGCCACAAATGTGCATGTGTCTGCTCAAACGGTCAGAAACAGACTCCATGAGGGTGGTATGAGGGCCCGACGTCCACAGGTGGGGGTTGTGCTTACAGCCCAACACCGTGCAGGACGTTTGGCATTTGCCAGAGAACACCAAGATTGGCAAATTCGCCACTGGCACCCTGTGCTCTTCACAGATGAAAGCAGGTTCACACTGAGCACATGAGCACCTGTGACAGACGTGACAGAGTCTGGAGACGCCGTGGAGAACGTTCTGCTGCCTGCAACATCCTCCAGCATGACCGGTTTGGCGGTGGGTCAGTCATGGTGTGGGGTGGCATTTCTTTGTGGGGCCGCACAGCCCTCCATGTGCTCGCCAGAGGTAGCCTGACTGCTATTAGGTACCGAGATGAGATCCTCAGACCCCTTGTGAGACCATATGCTGACACATGCACATTTGTGGCCTGCTGGAGGTCATTTTGCAGGACTCTGGCAGTGCTCCTCCTTGCACAAAGGCGGAGGTAGCGGTCCTGCTGCTGGGTTGTTGCCCTCCTACGGCCTCCTCCACGTCTCCTGATGTACTGGCCTGTCTCCTGGTAGCGCCTCCATGCTCTGGACACTACGCTGACAGACACAGCAAACCTTCTTGCCACAGCTCGCATTGATGTGCCATCCTGGATGAGCTGCACTACCTGAGCCACTTGTGTGGGTTGTAGACTCCGTCTCATGCTACCACTAGAGTGAAAGCACCGCCAGCATTCAAAAGTGACCAAAACATCAGCCAGGAAGCATAGGAACTGAGAAGTGGTCTGTGGTCACCACCTGCAGAACCAGTCCTTTATTGGGGGTGTCTTGCTAATTGCCTATAATTTCCACCTTTTGTCTATTCCATTTGCACAACAGCATGTGAAATTTATTGTCAATCAGTGTTGCTTCCTAAGTGGACAGTTTGATTTCACAGAAGTGTGATTGACTTGGAGTTACATTGTGTTGTTTAAGTGTTCCCTTTATTTTTTTGAGCAGTGTATATATGAAGATAAACATTGTAATGTCACTGGAACAGTCTCCAGAGTGCTCTAAAGCTTTGTGCCTCCCGAGTGGCGCAGCGGTCTAAGACATTGCATCGCAGTGCTAGAGGTGTCATTACAGACCAGGTTTGAACCCGGGCTGTATCACAACCGGCTGTGATTGGGAGGCCCATAGGGCGGCGCATATTTGGCCCAGTGTCGTCTGGGTTAGGGGAGGGTTTGGCCGGGGGGGCTTCACAAGTAGGCTGTCATTGTAAATAACAATTTGTTCCGAACTGACTTGCCTAGTTAAATAAATAAAGAACAATGAATTCTAGGGTTAGGTCATCCCAAGGATCCCACTTAGCATCTACCATACTGTAGTTGCCTACTTGCAGTGGGGACTGTTGACTGTGGGATATAAATATGCGCAAAGAGGGTGCTGCTGTATACAGGACAACAGCCTACAAAAATCATAATTTAACTTGTGTGCACAATGTATGGATAACAGGATGAAGTCAAACAGAGAACGCCATGGCACAGCTAGGCTCTGCTTAGACACATGTATGCATCCTTTAACCAGACCCAGCTCCCTCAACCCCCTGAAAACATCTCCATTAAAACAAGCAAGAGAACAGAACAGGAGATACCAAAGACAGAATGGAAGGCCAGAGACAGGTTAAAAAATATAGACTTCAGTTTATTGCACAATCGTTGCTGGAGACTGAGGAGTGGGAGGGCCTGTCTGTATAATGCAAGACACTACAGATGGACACGTAGAGAAACTAGACACAGGGAGATACAAGATGGCCATAAATTAACAGAAGCGTTGGTGAGAAGAACACAGGCGGGTCGATGAGGCACAGTAGGATGCAACTTGCACCCAGACATGGAACAGGACAGACAAAACACATTAAAACACAGATTTCACACATGAAGTATGAGATCTTAAAACAGCTCATATATTCAAACATACAGGGTCCATAATATACATTCATAACTGGTTTGTGCAACCCTGAACATGCAGGGTTTGGTCACTCCTAGCATGTTAACACTGTTGAGTAGTAAGTATGTCAGTCAGTCACATTGCCTGTGTAAAAGCAGCCTGTCTAATTCTGGTATTTGTTTTCCACCAATGGTCTTTTGACGAATCACATCAGATGTTTTTCAGAGTTGATTGGTCAAAAGATCAATTTGTGAAAATATCAGAACTGGGCTTCTTCTGCCAGACAGGATGGTTGGCGGTGAGCCTTTATACGATACAATATGATGCCTGCAATAGACTGCAACGTTACAGAGTTATGTCCACCAGATGGGGACAAATAAACAGTCATTCAATTCATTTACAAAAACCAAGACAGACCGAAGACAAGGACAAAGAGAAACAGACAGACCCTCAAGAAAGCTCCCTTCATCAAGAGGAAAAGGGCATTTCATTATCTGTACAGACAGTATCATAATTAGTACCAACCATCCACAGAGTAATTGTATCAATAATAATAAGTATCATCGTCATCATCATCGTATAACAATAGTGGACAGTTAATCCTTTATAAATAGTCAGAAACAGGCTAGCTGGCACCTGTGTACAAAAAAAACTGTTACATTTTGTTAGTGTTTTCATACATTATGTCATCATTATCATCATAGAATATCAGAATATACAGACTAAAACAATGACCGGTGGCTGGCCTGGTTCCATCTCTGAAAAATGGTACTGTTGGTGGGCCTGGTTCCATCTCTGAAAAATGGTTTTCAGTTCTTTCTCCCACCACTATTCCCTCCCCTCCCATCTTCCCGTTTCCACAGTCTTACTCTTTGCTCAACCACTCTTTAAATACATTTCACCTTGTTTTATCAGAGCCCACCCCAAGAATCCCTAAATAATCCCTACTTCTACTGCTGACTCTTACCTTCCCTCAGACCCCTACCCAGTTCAGGAGGCCCTCACAGTGGCCTCTGTGGTGTGCGGCTCTAAAAGCCATGTTTCAGAGAGGAACCCCCTGGCCTCGATGTAACAGCTACGGCTATAGCACCCTGAGAAGTGGAAAACCCAGGGTGGTGGAGTCCCTTTGAGTAGAGAACTGGCCCTTTTTGTTCTTTGTGACAGTTGAGAAACATACCACTTGAACACACATCCACTTCAGACAGTATAAATGTATTTGTATCTGATAATGCATAGATATCCAGTTGTAATCAGAGGTATTCATACATGCCCCCCCTCCTGTATCTTCCCTATCTTTTATTTTTATGAGGTTACATTTAATCGAGCAAAAGCATTCTTAAACCCTGGGTCTCTCAAAAACCCACACGGTTACCCATCTCTACAACAGAACTGAAAAGAATCAGTTTTATCTGGGTTCACATATTAGAGTAAATAGGTTGGATGTGGTTGATATTAAATACACAGTAGTACCACCCTCAGCCTGTTTCTCTTACCAGGTCCCTTTTCCCTCGGACACAGAGCATTGTCTGAGGTGACATACATATTGAATTCCAGGTTCCTACTTCTGCTTTCTTCCCTTTACATATATGTATAAAAAAGTATCAGCGTTATATACTGTTTGCACTGTATGTATATATAATCTACATACATCCATGTATTTACATGGACTTTAAATAAGTTTCATTACTGGTTTTCACTTTGATCCAAAGCCCTTTTGAAAATAAATAAACAGTGCAGTTTATTTGATATAGTTGTATTGCCTCTGTTCTAGTCCCTCACATTCCTGTATTAGTATATACTGTATGTAGTATGTTCCTCTCTTAACACTCATGGTCCACTGCCCTGACAGCATGTAAAGCTCTTAGCTGGAGTGACTGACACATGACGTGTCATATGTTACAATGCACAAGCATTTGGCTAATACTAAGTTAAAGTCCTCGTATGAGACAATGAGTTTCTGTTTGAGCGCTACTAACATGCATTAATAATCAGTTTCATTCAGTGCACTGTAATACAATTTCAGCGTATGACGATACAAGGGGCCATGGCTGTAATGTACTCACCATGACAGGGGTGGTTTCATAAGGGGGCTGAGAAACGGTTTAACACTAGTCAGGGTCGGGTTGCAGTCTGAGGCCTGTGTGGGAGAGGCTGGGACATTCTCCCTCACTCTTGACTCAATGTGAGCAAAGTATGTGCTACAACGGAGGCCCTCGACACATCATTTGGCAACTTGTGAGTGAAGTGGAAATTAGTGTGGGTATGTGTGAGTGTGGTTACAAGGTTACACTTTTGCACCAGGTTACAAAAGTGCAATGTTACATAGAAACATGCAAACTTAACTAGTCCATGGGACGACTAGGTAAAAGGTCCCTCAGAGCAAAGCAGATTAAAAAAACAAAACGCTTGGTCTCAACCTTCCACATACAGTCAATCGTTGAACAAAATCTATAAAACACAAAAGTAATCCAAAAGGTAAACATTGTACTGTTCCTCAGAGCATAAACTCAAATGCCAGTGCAGAAACTAGTGGCAACAATTTTTACTTTAAAATGAGTAACCAGACATAGTTTCTCAGGGTTACTGGTTGTGAAAATGGTGAGAGGGTTAGGGGTTCATTCATGCTTGGTTGCAGTTGTCTAATGAAATACTATATGGCACAGGTCAGCTTGGTACTAGAGTACTGTACCTCTCTAAGGGTAACAAAGTGCAAAGAGTCAAACTGGGCTATGTTATGTAGTAATAATGTCCAGCTTTGGCATAGAATGCAGTGCATCATACCAAATCATTATCTGGCCTCGGACAGTTAAAAGCCTAGAAAGTAGCGTAGCTGTCGGCCATTTCCACCCTCTCAGGGGAACCTACTGGTTTCTAGTAGTCAAATAATAATAGTGCATTCTAATTTAAAAAACCCTCATCACAAACTCTCTCTCTAATGCTGTAGCGTAATAAACATTTGGTATCTGTTTGGTGGAAGAACTTCCCTTTTCAGTCAACAAGATCCATCCTGCACAGTCACGTAACTATTGTTCAGGTATTATAAAGAAAGACATCCTGTCTGTTTTAAGCATCTTCATTTAAGACGCTATGTGCCCTTTTCATTGACTACAGTATGTGCCAAACATGATTACAATAATCAACAACAAAATATATATTTTTAACTTAATGGTCATGAACTAATTCTAATAATCCAGATTCAAAACCAAATCAAATTCCTCAGTTAAATGAGGAATTGTCACTTTAAATATAGATATTGATGAATAAATAAAAAGCACTGTCTTACAAGATTAAGGTCAACCAATAATAAAAAGTAACTTAATGTAACTCAACAATAGCAATTGTACACATGGATAATCTGTCATGATTCCCTATTCAAAATGGTTGTATTTTCAATGGCACAATGCATCCAAGTTCAGTCTAGCATTTAGGCTATGTGGACTGCACTAAAAGGGAGGTAAACTTCAAACAAAATGAGCACTAACAAGCCAAGGAATGAACCCCTTCACCCATAACCAGTTACCCTTCACCCATACCCAGTTACCCATACCCTTCACCCAGTTACCCATACCCAGTTACCCATACCCTTCACCCAGTTACCCATACCCTTCACCCAGTTACCCATACTCAGTTACCCATACCCTTCACCCATACCCAGTTACCCATACCCTTCACCCATACCCAGTTACCCATACCTGACCACAGAGAGACAGACAAAGCCAGAGAGAAGGGAGAAAGACAAACAAACATGGAAGAAACAATGAGAGGGAGAATATCCTCTCTAATACACAGTAACTCAAGTAGTTCCATAGGACTCTGTGACGGGTCTGGGAGTGCTTTGTGCATTACTTGTGCATTACTAGCATGTATGCATGCTACGCTGTGAGTGTGTGCGGTGTGTGTGTTTGTTCTAAAGTTTATATGCTATGTGCTGCATAGGTTGCAATAGAATGACATCTGAAAAATACTTCAGAAAGAATGAATGCATCATTGACGGATCCACTTTGATAAAAGCCATTGGATGAAATGATAATTGACACATGAGGATAAGTCAACAGCAAATCAACTATTGCTCAAGTGTAACTTCACTTGCATATCATGATTTTTTTTGTAGACATTTCTATGTGTATTTCTGATATCAAATCCTTAATCTTTTTTGTGTGTAATCTCCACAGACCCTCTGCTGTGTGCTGTGTGCGTGTGTGTGTGTGTGTGTGTGTGTGTGTGTGTGTGTGTGTGTGTTGACCATTGAGCCAATATCCAAATCCTTGTGTGTGTGTTCCCTAATATAAATAGCAATGCATGTATAATGGCAAGATGGACACAGATACAGTATGAACATTCTTGCTAGGTGCACATGTGTCAAAGCCTGCACCAATCCCTATTATGTAAAACACTTTATCTGGCCTTCCATGCACATCTTCACGAACACCTCCCATCTTACCTATTGAAACAGCCCCCCCCCCCAGAGGTCCTAAACCCTGTTCCCCGCTGGTCCTCCTCCAGGCAGGGTGGGGCTCAGTCTGAGGGACAGTGGTGGCTGTTGATCCAGAGCAGGTCGTCCAGCACACCCCAGTGCAGGTAGAGGATGGAGCCCACCACCAGCACGTGCATGATCTGGTGGCTGTTGCACCAGTAGTCAAAGAGGCCCGGGCGGAAGCGCTCTGGGATGCGCGAGATGTTGATGATCCCGCCCAGTACAGCCAGCGCGTCCATGGTGAGGAAGTGTTGCAGCGAGGTGGGGCTGCCGCCGCCCACGCCCACCCAGCGCAGCAGGAAGAAGGAGAAGCGGAACAGGGCCTGCCAGGCAAAGGAGCGCAGACGCCGCACACTACTCCGCGCCGTGATGGCCGAGTAGATAGCGTAGCTGGACAGCAGGATGTAGACGAGCAGAGCCACTGTGCGGGTGAATGGGTAGCACAGCAGGGTGCTGTAGACGATGGGCAGCGCTCCTGAGGCAAACACAACACACAAGGTCAGAGGCTGTTAGTCATTAAACTACACCACAACAAATATTCACATCCCAGAGAATCATGCACACAGGGTGGCTACTTTGAAGAATCTCAAATATTAAATATATTTTGATTTGTTTCACACTTTTTTGGTCACTACATGATTCCATATGTGTTATTTCATAGTTTTGATGTCTTCACTATTATTCTACAATGTAGAAAATAGTAAAAAGAAAAGCCCTGGAATGAGTAGGTGTGCCCTAACTTTTGACTGGTACTGTATATATAGATGACTTCCCTGTCAAAATAAATTTTTAATAATAATACTTTATTTGGCACTTAATAGGTACTTACTATAGTCATTTTTTATGAGATGGGGAAATGTTTTTATTTTTATTAGGTTATGCATGTGCTCTTTATGACAAAGTGTGAAATCAAACTTTTTACACATCTTGAAAGGCACCAAATTGCTGGAACGACCCACTAGTTATTGGATACGCAAGATGATTTGCCTATATGTAAATTAAAAATGGATTGCACAAAAAGAGTGCGCCAGAGAGTGTACACAGAAAACAAAAGGCCGGAAGAGAAAGAAAGGAGAGAAGGAGATAAAAAGGTAGAGAATGAAAGTGTCACGAAGTCGATGCCTCTCCTTGTTCGGGTGGTGCTCGGCGGTCGACGTCACCGGTCTTCTAGCCATCATTGATCCATTTTTCATTTTCCATTGGTTTTGTCTTGTCTTCCTACACACCTGGTTTCAATCCCATTCATTACCTGTTGTGTATTTAACCCTCTGTTTCCCATCATGTCTTTGTCAGAGATTGTTTTATGTTTAGTTCTGTGTTGTTTGTATTTGGTGCGTGACGGGTCCTCGTACCCAATTTGTTTCATTTTATATTTATGGTTTTGGAGTTATGTTTTGTTTTATTAAATGACTCCATTTTACCAAGTTTAATTCTCCTGCGCCTGACTTCTCTGCCACCTATACACACGAATTGTGACAGAAAGAAAGATTGAGAGAGTAGAGAGCTTTTAGTTGCTACCCAGAAGCCCCTCTGCTTACCCAGTGTGTTGATCATGCAGATGCCACACATGTCGAGGGTGAGAAGGGTGTGGTAGACAGGCTCTCCTCCCTCATGGTTCATGAAGAGGTGGTAGAGCACAGAGCCCAGCTGGGGGGACAGGCAGGCCAGGAAGTGGACCACACCCAGCCATGTCACACTGATCTGGGACCAGGGGAAGTTGAGCGGGATGAGGAACAGGAAGCAGAGCAGAGGGATGCCTGTCAGGAAGGGGTGAAGGGGATAAACAGGGTTCGGTCAATTAGGCCTAAATCTTGCTGACAACTAGCACCAGATTTACCAATACAAAACGCTTGCAGTTTGCACTACTGTACTGGATAGTTTATTTTCACCTGTTATTCTATTCCAATGAAATGACAAATGTCAAATGTGTTATGAATTTCCAATCACATTAGCAATATGGCATAGCGCTACTGCATACACCTTTTTTCACCTTCCACAAGCTCTTGTTTAGCTTCAGCAAAAATTACTGCTGCACTACAGGGCAATTCCACGATAACAGAATTACACAGAGACTGTATGGCAAGCAAAAAACAACTATGTACAATGACTACTTTGAACAACTTACACACCAGGGTTCTCCCCAGGATATTTTAACAAGGAGGTGCTGCAGAGTACAGCCAAGATTTATGAACACCTGTAACTGCAATTTCCTGCAATCTAGAGCAAACAATGGCCTTATGATAACAAAGTAAGTAATAAAAATAGATTTTTTAAATGGTTCGGTCCTACAGACAGTGGGGCCATGGGGCAGGCAAACAGGCATCCAGTTACTGTTTGATTGATCGCTAGGATGACATAAGCGACTTTGAGCGTGGTACGACTGTCCAGTATCTCAGAAATGGCCGGCCTTCTGGGATTTTCACGCATGACAGTGTCTAGGGTTTACTGAGAACGGTGCGACAAACAAAAAGCATTCAGTCAGCGTAGCCCTGTGGGCGAAAACAGCTTGTTGATGAGAGAGGTCAAAAGGAGAATGGCAAGAATCGTGCAAGCTAACAGGCAGCCAACAAACAGGCAAATAACGGAGCAGTACAACGGCATCTCGGAACGCACAACTCGTCGGTCCTTGTCACGGATGGGCTAATGAGCAGACGACCACACCGGGTTCCACTCCTATCAGCTAAAAACAAGAAGAGGAGGTTCCAATGGGAACGTGATCACCAACACTGGACAACTGAGGAATGGAAAAACTTTTCCTGGTCCGACTAATCACGGTTGCTGTTATGTCATGCTGATGACAGAGTCAGGATTTGGCCTAAGCTGCATGAGTCCATGGCTCCATCCTGCCTGCTGTCAACAGTACAGGCTGGTGGCGGTGGTGTAATGGTGTGGGGAATGTTTTCCTGGCACACGTTAAGTTCCTTGTTACCAATTGAGCCATGTTTGAACACCAACCACACCTTGTAGAATCCATGCCCTGAAGAATTCAGGATGTTCTGGAAGCAAGAGGGGGTCTGACCCGGTACTAGATGGGTGTACCTAATAAACTGTCCACTGAGTGTAAGTGCCTTCAGAAAGTATTCATACCCCTTCACTTATTCCACATATTGTTGTTACAGACAGAATTCTAATTTTATTAAATAGATGCATTTTCTCACCCATCTGCACACAATACCCTATAACGACAAAGTGAAAACCTATTTTTTCAAGATTTTTGCAAATTTATTGAAAATGAAATACAGAAATATCTAATTTACATAAGTATTCACACTCTTTTGCTTTGACACTCCAAATTGAGTTCAGGTTCATCCAATTTCCTTTGATCATCCTTGAGACGTCACTACAACTTGATTGGAGTCCACCTGTTGCCAATTCTATTTTTTGGACATGATTTAGAAAGAAACACACCTGTCTATATATGTCAGAGCTGAAACTATCCCATGAAGTCCAAGGAACTAGTACATGTCCAAGATTGTGATGAGGCATATATCTGGGGAAGGTATACAACAACTTCTAGAGTGTTCAAAGTTTCCAAGAGCACAGTGGTCTCCATTATTTGGAAATAAAAAAATATGGAACTACCCAGACTCTGCATAGAGTTGGCCTTCTGACCAAACGGAACAACCGGGCAAGAAGGACCTTGGTCAGGGAGGTGACCAAGAACCCAATGAACACTGACAGAACTACAGAGTTCCTTGGCTGAGATGGGAAAACCTGCCAGAAGGACAACAGTCTCTACAACACTTTAAGGGAAAGTGTCCAGACAGATGCCACTTCTGAGAAAAAGCCATGACAGCATGCCTGGAGTTTGCAAAAATGCATGTGAAAGACTGATAGCAAAAGGCAAAATATTCTGTGGTCTGATGAGACAAATTTTACTATTTGGCCTGAATGCAAAGCGCTATGTCTGGAGAAAAGGCACAGAACATCAACCGTCTAACACCATCCCTACTGTGCAGCATGGTGCTATGGACATGCTTTTCAGCTGCAGGGATTGGGAGACTGATAGAGGGAACAATGAATGGAGCCAAATACAGGCAAATCCTTGATGAGAACCTGCTTCAGAGTGCAAACGACCTTAGACTGGGGAGAAGATTTACGTTCCAACAGGACAATGACCTCAAACATACAGCCAAAGCAACGCTGGAATGCTTTAATCCTATTGAAAATCTGTGGAAAGACTAAGATTGCTGTTCACCACCACTCCCCATCTAACTTAACAGAACTTGAGAAAAAAAACAAATTCAGATGTGCAAAGCTGATACAGACATACCCAAGACGACTCAAAACTGTAATCACCGCCAAAGGTGCTTCTGCAAAGTATTGACTCATGGGTGTGAATACTTATTTAAATGAGATATTTCTGCATTTAATTTTCAAAACATTTGCAAAAATGTTTAAAACATGTTTTCACTTTGTCATTATGGGGTATTGTGTGTAGATGGATGAGATAAAACATGTTTTAATCAATTTTGAATTCAGGCTGTAACCAAAAAAAAGAGGTATAAGTCAAGGGGTATGAATACTTTCTGAAGGCACTGTTTTTTTTCTCTCTTAAGTTCTTTGGGAGATCCCTGCACAGTAAATACAATTAAAACATTTACTGGAAAAACAGTGCAGATGCAAAGATCACAGTTCTTTCCTGTGAAAAATCGCAGCGTAATTCCGTTACCATGGAATTACCCTTAAACTACAGAGATGTGTTGTAGGTTGCTTCACTTAGGCTATTGGGATGTGCTTGTTGAGCAAAATTCTTCCCGATCTTTCGCTCACTCTGCTTTTCCGAATGTAAAATAATTTGTCCTGGCCAGGTGATACAGCCAATCCAATCCAACACCAGAGGAGGCTGGTGGGAGTAGCTATAGGAGGACAGGCTCATTGTATTGGCTGGAATGGTATAAATGGAATAGAATCAAACATGTGATTTCCATGTTTGATACCGTTCCATTTATTCCATTCCAGCCATTACAATAAGCCCGTCCTCCTATAGCTCCTCCCACCAGCCTCCTGTCTAACATCTATTTTGAGTGTGATCTCTTCTGCACCCCTCCCTCCATACCCCGCTCAGCACTACTGAACAGTACAACTGGACAGGCTCTCTAAGGCTGCGTTTACACAGGCAACCCAATTCAATGGGGGTTTTCCATTAATTGGTCTTTTGACCAATCACATCAGATATTTTTCAGCGCTGATCTGATTGGCCAAAAAAACAATTAGTGTAAAAAATATAATTGGATTGCCTGTGTAAACACAGCCTAAGTGGTCCAAAGTATGATTGCTACTCTTTAGACAGGAGTTGGGTGTTTCTATCCAAAAGTATTCCAGCTGTTGAACCTATTGTGCAAATGTAGCATGTGGACTCCATTTGTGTGATCTTATTTGGTTTTCAGGTGCCATATATTACTAAAAATGGGACCTGTGTGACTTCACCAACTTGAAATATATAAATATATACCATTTAGCAGACGCTTTTACCCAATGAGACCCAATGAGTCATACATCCGTATTTATGTAGCCTATTTTCTGAATGCTATTATGCTGCAAGAATATTGCAATAACCTTTTTCTCTGAATGACAAACCTTTTCCTCTGAATGACAAACCTTTTCCTCTGAATGACAAACCTTTTCCTCTGAATGACAAACCTTTTCCTCTGAATGACAAACCTTTTTCACTGAATGACAAACCTTTTTCTCTGAACATCCTTTTTCTTTTAATTACTTTCTTTGAATGACAAATTGCATAGTAAGGGAGAGGCTAAGCTGCCTGCCAATCAATCAATCATTCCTGGTCATTCCTCTTCCTTTCAGGAATAAATCCCCCCCTGCCCTGGTGATCACTAATCCTGTCTGTTTTAATGACTGTTGACAGGGTGTGCTGTAAGTAAAATGGAAGGAGTTGGCTGACACTAAAACTCAACACTCCATTGGTACACAAGCATCCTTTATACCGTGGCAAGTTGACTTCACTTGAGGTCATCAAGAATCCTATGCTAGAGACCATGGTTTCATATGCAATCTTGGTCACTTCAATCTGAAAATGAAGAGGATTTTTAGAGACACACAAGCCTCCTATATATGATTCTCAATCAGGGACAACGATTGACAGCTGCCTCTGATTGAGAATCATATATAGGAGGCTTGTTTTGTGTTGGGATTTTGTGGGTGATTGTTTCCTGTCTCTGTGTTTGTGGTCTGCACCAGATAGGACTGTTTTCGGTTTTCACATTTATTGTTTTTGTTGTTTGTAGTGTTCACACATTCTTTATTAAATATGTTGAACACTAGACGCGCTGCATTTTGGTCCTCTCCTTCACCAATGGAAGAAAGCCGTTACAGAACCACACACCTAACCCGGACCAAGCAGCAGCAGCAGGAGAGGCTGCAGCAGCAGCAGCAGCAGCAGCAGCAGGAGAGGCTGCACTATTTGGAGGAATGGACATGGGAGGACGAATTAGACGGCAAAGGACCCTGGGCAGAGCCAGGGGAATATCGCCGCCCCAAAGAAGAGCTGGAGGCAGCGAAGGCGGAGAGGCGCTATTATGAGGCGCTAGCACGGCAGAGCGGCTGGAGGCCCGAGAGGCAGCCCCAAAAATTTCTTGGGTGGGGGCACACGGGGAGTGTGGCAGAGTCAGGAGTCAGACCTGAGCCAACTCCCCCTGCTTACCGTAAGGAGCCGGTCAGGGCGGAATTGGAGGTGAGCGACGCAGAGACAGTGAAGGAGTTAATGGGGAAATTGGAGGAGAGAGTTATGAGGGAGGTGCTGGTTTGGTGCATGAGGCACGACATCCGCCCGACTGAACGTGTCGGGGAGTTGATGTCACCGGGAACAGCTCTCCATACTCGTCCTGAGGTGCGTGCTAGCCGTCTGGTTAAGACTGTGCCAGCCTCACGCACCAGGCCTCCTGTGCGCCTCCCTAGCCCTGCACGTCCTCTGCCAGCTCGGCGCTACAGCTCTCCCAGCCGTGCTTCCAGTGGAGAGAGAGGGCGTCGTACCGGGCAGGCACCGTGTTATGCGGTGGAGCGCACGGTGTCCCCGGTGCGTGTGCTTAGCCCGGTGCGCAACATCTCAGCTCCCCACATCTGCCGGGCTAGGGTGAAGATTCAGCCAGGGCGGATGGTGCCAGCCCTGCTCAAGACCTCCAGTGCGCCTTCACGGTCCGGTCTGTCCAGTACCACCAGTGCCAACACCACGCACCAGGCTTCCTGTGCGTCTCCAGAGCCCTGTTCCTCCTCCACGCACTAGCCCTATGGTGCATGTCTCCAGCCCGGTACCACCAGTTCCGGCACCACGCACCAAGCCTCTTGTGCGTCTCCAGAGTCCTGTACGCACTGTTCCTTCTCCCCGCACTCGCCCTGAGGTGCGTGCCCTCAGCCCGGTACCACCAGTTCCGGTACCACGCACCAGGCCAATAGTGCGCCTCGAGATTCCAGTGTGCCCTGTTCCTGCTCCCCGCACTAGCCTTGAGGTGCGTGTCTCCAGTCCGGTACCACCAGTTCCGGCACCACGCACCAGGCCTACTGTGCGCCTCAGCAGGTCAGAGTCGGTCGTCTGCCCAGCGCCATCTGAGCCATCCGTCTGCCCAGCGCCGTCTGAGCCATCCGTCTGCCCAGCGCCGTCTGAGCCATCCGTCTGCCCAGCGCCGTCTGAGCCATCCGTCTGCCCAGCGCCGTCTGAGCCATCCGTCTGCCCAGCGCCATCTGAGCCATCCGTCTGCCCAGCGCCATCTGAGCCATCCATCTGCCCAGCGCCATCTGAGCCATCCGTCTGCCCAGCGCCATCTGAGCCGTCCGTCTGCCCAGCGCCTTCAGAGCCGTTCGTCAGTCAGGAGCTGCCAGAGCCGTTCGTCAGTCAGGAGCTGCCAGAGCCGCCAGCCAGTCAGGAGCTGACGGAGCCGCCAGCCAGTCAGGAGCTGACGGAGCCGCCAGCCAGTCAGGAGCTGCCGGAGCCGCCAGCCAGTCAGGAGCTGCCGGAGCCGCCAGCCAGTCAGGAGCTGCCGGAGCCGCCAGCCAGTCAGGAGCTGCCGGAGCCGCCAGCCAGTCAGGAGCTGCCGGAGCCGCCAGCCAGTCAGGAGCTGCCGGAGCCGCCAGCCAGTCAGGAGCTGCCGGAGCCGCCAGCCAGTCAGGAGCTGCCGGAGCCGCCAGCCAGTCAGGAGCCGCCCTCCAGTCATGAGCTGCCCTCCAGTCATGAGCTGCCCTCCAGTCATGAGCTGCCCTCCAGTCATGAGCTGCCTTCCAGTCATGAGCTGCCTTCCAGTCATGAGCTGCCTTCCAGTCATGAGCTGCCTTCCAGTCATGAGCTGCCTTCCAGTCATGAGCTGCCATTAGTCCGGAGCTGCCCTTCAGTCCAGAGCTGCCTCTCTGTCCGGAGCTGCCCTTCAGTCCAGAGCTGCCTCTCTGTCCTGAGCTACCTCTCTGTCCTGAGCTACCTCTCTGTCCTGAGCTACCTCTCTGTCCTGAGCTACCTCTCTGTCCTGAGCTACCTCTCTGTCCTGAGCTACCTCTCTGTCCTGAGCTACCTCTCTGTCCTGAGCTACCTCTCTGTCCTGAGTTATCTCCTCTATTTAGGAGGGACCTTTGGGAAGGTTCCTAGACCAGGGTCGGGGGCGAGGGTTGCCACTCAAAGGACGCTAAGGAGGGGGACAAAGACAATGGTGGAGTGGTGTCCTCGTCCTGCGCCGGAGCCGCCACCGCGGACAGATGCCCACCCAGACCCTACCCTTGAGTTTTAGGGGTGCGCCCGGAGTTCGCACCTTGAGGGGGGGGGGGGGGTTCTGTCACGTTCCTGACCTGTTTTCCCTTGTTTTTGTATTTGTTTAGTATGGTCAGGGCGTGAGTTGGGGTGGGCATTCTATGTTGTGTGTCTAGTTTGTCTGTTTCTGTGTTCAGCCTAATATGGTTCTCAATCAGAGGCAGCTGTCAATCGTTGTCCCTGATTGAGAATCATATATAGGTGGCTTGTTTTGTGTTGGGGATTGTGGGTGGTTGTTTCCTGTCTCTGTGTTTGTGTTCTGCACCAGATAGGACTGTCTCGGTTTTCACATTTGTTGTTTTGTATTGTTGTAAGTGTTCACAGTTCGTTAAATTAAACATGTTGAACACTAACTGCGCTGCATTTTGGTCCTCTCCTTCATCCCAGGAAGAAAGCCGTTACAGCATGGGCCTAAGGCACTGCATCGCGTGCAAGAGGCAGCACTACAATCCCTGGTTCAAATCCAGGCTGAATCACATCTGGCCGTGATTTGGAGTCCCATAGGGCGGTGCACAATTGGCTCAGTATTGTAAAAAATTGAATTTGCTCTTAACTGACTTGCCTAGTTAAATAAAGGTTCAATAAAAAATAAAGGTTACTCATTAAAAGAGTGTGGATCTCGGTTACATTTCACCCACCTTTGACCTCATACTCACGGCACCAATATAACTGACTGGGTTCGAACTCAGGCCTACTATAGAACAACACTTTCTGTGGCAAACAAAAGCATAAGAATCTGTTTACCACATTAATGAGAGCACAACAGCGGTGGTTTGGTGATCCATGCCTGTGATGAACAACCTTGCCTGAGACCGGAAGACATGATTAGGTTCTAACCCAGGTCTCCTGTGTGCCAGACAATGCAACTTTTCAGGTCTCAGAGTACTCATCATGAACCACCTGTTACACTTCACCCCCCCTTTGACCTCCTCCTCAAAGAGACCCATCCAAGTCACAGGACCAATGCCTAGGCTTTAGCTCAGCAGGTTAACAAAGTCTTCACCCAGTCAGTCACATTATAATGAGTACCCTTGCCGGAGACTTGAAACTAATATGTCTAACATGTCAAACTAACACGTCTTCAGATCTCAGGCAAGGTTCTCATCACATAAGCATGGTCACAGAAACCACATCCATGTTCCAAGTTTTAGCTTTCAGCAAAGGGGTCATAATAGCTTATAGCCCAAAGAGTTCAAATGCTAGAGCCAAATTCATTGGAAGAAGATAAATTCAACATGACACATTGGCTTTAGAAAACCTGTTTAACACAGAGCGCATGGTTCTCCCCAATGTAAGTGGGGTGCTGCGCCACCTTGTAGACTGGCTGCACCACTATGTAAAAAACATATTTTTTTGTTAGCATTTAATAGAGTATTTTTTGCTTTAGATTGGAGGAAATGGCACTTACACGTGTTAAAAATGTAAAAAATCTCTGAGTCCAAAGGGGGTCACTGCCCTGCTCTAGGCCTCCCCTCAGCCGTACTCTGCAGCACCACCTTGTTAAAATATCCTGGAGAGAACCCTGGAGCGTGTGATTCTATCTGTTATTTTCTACCATTCCTTGCTAGCAAAGTACCAGGATGATGTCTCTAGTTTTGAATCTGAATTTAAAGAACTGAATTTGAAAAGTGAATCTGAATGCATCTGAGAAGTTGAATATATGAAACTTTGCTAAACTTGAAATTATATTTTGTAAACTTAATACACAGACAATGAAAGCAATATATACCATATTTAAATTGAATATATACATATTGCATTTGAATATTTAATGCAATTGAAATTGAATTTTAAAATGGAATGCAATATTCATTCAATTCAGTTTCAAATCATGAAATACAAGTGCAATTCATGAATTCAATAACTTCAATAATAATATCTTAATACAAAAATATTGAATTCAAATCGTTTCTGTTGGCACTGAAATCGCTCCATAGCAAAGCCTTCACCCAGGCAAGATTTGCACTGCTCTGTTGCTAGCTAGCTAGCAAACCCACTCATTTATTTCTAGAGAAATTTAGCTAGCCAGCCAGCAAGTTATCTTCATCTCAAAATATTTAAACTCACCATGTGTGTATATGTTTCCCAGTTCGTTGTGCATGTAAAAAAGGCTTCTTATACAGTCTTGGACAGAAGATATTGGTCGGTATCCAGTCAGGACGTATTTGTTGAATTGAAGATGAGGAGGTGAATTCGCCCAGTCTAATAGTCTTGGTCCATTTAAAAATGCCATAGCAACCAAAATAGTTAAAACAACGCCGCCAAAAAAGTAAAATAATGACTGTACACCTATATACACATATAATAGAATTATTGCGAATAAAAATTTATTAGACACCATTGATAAAAATCTGGGGGGGTAGCTAGCTATAATGTGTTGCTAGCTACATAGCTAGCTAGCTCCCATAGCTACAGTACTGTAGCGAGCTAGCGACAGAAAATGTGTTCTTTCTTTTCAGCACCACTACCCGGTGACAGCGTTTTTATCCCGCTGTTTGCTTTTAAAAACCGATACTTGTGTCAACCACAGGGGTTGACAAGGACGAGGCCAACCACATACATGGTGTAAGCCCGTGGTATACATTACATATTACATTTAATTGCCGACATAACACCCAACATCTGTCGTAAGTTAGCTAACACAATATCATTCATGGTAGCTGCTAGCTAGTTACTCAATGTGTCGCTAGCTAGCGTACAACATTCCACGGCACATAGCATTAGCCATAGTTAGTTCATCTGTACTGGTTCACAAGTCCAGTGGCTTTAGCTTAGCTACTTCCATCCGTCACCTTGATACCACTGACTACAAAGGAATGGGTTTAGCGGTCAGATTTCCAATACAGGACTAACGTTAGCAGGTCATAACGTAAAAGCAGCTAAATGCTCGCGCACAATCATCTCTATTGTATTTACAAAAATATCCATATTCTGGTTACAGCTAAGGTTAGCTAGTTTGTCACCGACCAACAACTACAGATGTAGTGCGATGGAACGCGTTAGCGTGCTACTGCTGTGATTTGGACCGGGAGATTTCAAACAAATATAGATAAGGAAGTTGTCAATCCGACACCAAAAAATACAGATTTTCGTGTCCAAATCTTCTCTCGTATTGGTAACCCCATTTCCCATAAAGATTCCGTCCAAACTCTTGTTAAATGTGACTCGTTTGTTCACCGGCGTCGAGTCCCTTGCATCGGATGATTGATGCCCTGTACCGGACAGTGACGCTATAATCCAATGTGGGTATAGAGCGGTACTGAAGATAATTATTGCGGGGGACTGACACTGGGGTTTTATGAGAAAACAGCACAGGGGAGACAGAGATAAATACCTCACCAGTCACTGGCTGGTATTATTTTGGAATAATGTTTAATAATGGTTGCACCAATAATTAGGCTATCCTCTCTAGAATTTAGGAAACATGAAGAAGAAACAGTTACTTGTACATTCATCTTACATCTTCTCCTATGTATTTTTCTAATTACTTTCACGTAGTTAACAAATGTAGGCCTACAACAGCAAAGTTTATTTGAAAATACACAAAAATGCATATTGGATAAGAAGGTGAAAGGTTGACTGTAGTAACAGCCAGGGTGGCGGGAGCCATGTCAATCAACCAGCCCTCGCAGCTTGCGCACTATGTTCACCCCTCATTAGCCAATAGGAAAGCCTATAACATGAACACGCCATTACTAAACCAACTGGAGCGCAGAATTGTGTTCATGGGTGTGTTCATGTAATATATTATTATATGGGTGCGATTCTATCTGATATGATTCTGTAGTTGTGAGAGAGGGCAAAGCATAGAGAAAATATGTTGTCCCTATATTGTTGGAGGTATGCTTAATAATTCTAATTGACTGTATAGATTGTGATTCAATAAAAAAACAATTGTTTATCAAAAAGTAATAACTTAGTTACTAGGACCATATGAATGTTTCTCTAAATATGAATCTAAAATATTGTTTCCACACTCTCTTTCTCTCTCTCTCTCAATTCAATTCAAGGGTATTTATTGGCATGGGAAACATATGTTTACATTGCCAAAGTAAGTGAAATGGATAAACAAAAGTGAAATAAACAATAAAAAGTGAACAGTAAATATTACACTCACAAGATCCAAAAGGGTAAAGACATTTCAAATGTAACGATGTGCAAATAGCTAAAGTACAAAAGGGAAAATAAATAAATGTGGGTTGTATTTACAATAGTGTTTGTTCTTCACTGGATGCCCCTTTCTTGTGGCAACAGGTCACACATCTTGCTGCTGTGACACACTGTGGTATTTCACCCAATAGATATGGGAGTTTATCAAAATTGGATTTGTTTTAAACATTTTGTGGGTCTGTGTAATCTGAGGGAAATATGTGTCTCTAATATGGTCATACATTTGGGAGGAGGTTAGGAAGTGCAGCTTAGTTTCCATCTCATTTTGTGGGAAGTGTGCACATAGCCTGTCTTTTCTTGAGAGCCAGGTCTGCCTACGGCAACCTTTCTCAATAGGAAGGCTATGCTCACTGAGTCTGTACATAGTCAAAGCTTTCCTTAAATTTGGGTCCGTCACAGTGGTCAGTTATCCTGCCACTGTGTACTCTCTGTTTAGAGCCACATAGCATTCTAGTTTACTCTGTTTTTTTGTTAATTCTTTCCAATGTGTCAAGTAATTATCTTTTTGTTTTCTCATGATTTGGTTGGGTCTAATTGTGTTGCTGTCCTGGGGCTCTGTGGGGTCTCTTTGTGTTTGTGAACAGAGACCCAGAACCAGCTTGCTTAAGGGACAGTTTTCCAGGTTCATTTCTCTGTAGGTGATGGCTTTGTTATAGAAGGTTTGGGAATCGCTTCCTTTTAGATGGTTGTAGAATTTAACATCTCTTTCTGGATTTTGATAATTAGTGGGTATTGGCCTAAATCTACTCTGCATGCATTATTTGGTGTTTTACGTTGTACACGGAGGATGTTTTTGCACTCTCTCTCTTTCTTTTTCTCCCTCCCGCTCTTTCACTCCCTCTCTCTAGATGAGTATCATTTCATATCTAAACTTGAATAACATTATGAGTCTCCCAGTCGGCCAGTCTCAACATTTCAATAGTTGTCCTACGAGGTGACCCTATGGGTGTAACATGCCATAAATGTCAGTCTCTTTATATGAGAGACTTGATGCCATTGTATCTATTTTGATAGTTCTGATTGACACATCAAAATTAAGCTTGGAGCTAAGGCAGTGGAATCTCCCTCAAACATGGTTTAACTTCCTACTATATTTGGAAATGAGCAGCCTACATGGTAGGCTCAACTGAGAGTGGGCTGGTTAACATTATTCCTTCAAATTTTGTCTGATATGGGAACACTTTTTGAATTCAACTGAACAAAAATATAAATGCAACATGCAACAATTTCAAAGATTTTACTGAGTTACCGTTCATATAACGAAATCAGTTAATTGAAATAAATTGATTAGACCCTAATCTATGGATTTCACATAGGAATACAGCTATGCATCTGTTGGTCACAGGTATCTTTTTAAAAAAGGTAGGGGCGTGGATCAGAAAACAAGTCAGTATCTGGTGTGACCACCATTTGCCTCATGCAGGGCAACACATCTCCTTTGCATAAAGTTCATCAGGCTGTTGATTATGACCTGTGGAATGTTGTCCCACTCCTCTTCAATGGCTGTGCGAAGTTGCTGAATATTGCCGGGAGCTGGAACACGCTGTCATTCACGTCGATCTAGAACATTCCAAACATGCTCAATTGGTGACATGTCTGGTGAGTATACAGGCCATTGAAGAACAAGGACATTTTCACCTTCCAGGAATTGTGTGCACATCCTTGCGACATGGGGCCGTGCATTATCATGCTGAAACATGAGACGATGGCGGCGAATGAATGGCACGACAATGTGCCTCAGGATCTTGTCACAGTATCTCTGTGCATTCAAACTTCCATTGATAAAATGCAATTGTGTTCGTCGTCTGTAGCTTATGCCTGACCATACCATAACCCCAGCGCCACTATGGGGCACTCAGTTCACAACGTTGACATCAGAAACCGCTCGCCCTACATTGTAGAATAATAGTGAAGACACCAAAACTATGAAATAATACACATGGAATCATATAGTAACCAAAAAAGTGTAAAACAAATCAAAATTATTTTAGATTTTAGATTCTTCAAAGTAGCCACCCTTTGCCTTGATGACAGCTTTGCACACTTTTGGCATTCTCTCAACCAACTTCACCTGGAATGCTTTTCCAACAGTCTTGAAGGAGTTCCCACATATGCTGAGCACTTGTTGGCTGTTTTTCCTTCACTCTGCAGTCCAACTCATCCCAAACCATCTCAAGTGGGTTCAGGTTGGGTGATTGTGGAGGCCAGGTCATCTGATGCAGCACTCCATCACTCTCCTTCTTGGTCAAATAGCCCTTACACAGCCTGGAGGTGTGTTGGGTCATTGTCCTGTTGAAAAACAAATGATAGTCCCACTAAGCGCAAACCAGATGGGATGGCGTATCACTGCAGAATGCTGTGGTAGCCATACTGGTTAAGTGTGCCTTGAATTCAAAATAAATCACTGACAGTGTCACCAGCAAAGAACCCCCACCATTACACCTCCTCCTCCATGCTTCACGGTGGGAACCATACATTCACCTACTCTGCGTCTCACAAAGACACAGCAGTTGGAACCAAAAATCTCAAATTTGGACTCAGACTAAAGGACAGATTTCCACTGGTCTAATGTCCATTACCTGTGTTTCTTGGTCCAAGCAAGTCTCTTCTTATTATTGGTGTCCTTTAGCAGTGGTTTCTTTGCAGCAATTCAACCATGAAGGCCTGATTCAAGCAGTCTCATGTGAATTATTTGGGCTGCAATTCTGAGGCTGGTAACTCTAATTAACTTATCCTCTATAGCAGAGGTAACTCTGGGTCTTCCTTTCCTGTGTTGGTCCTCATAAGAGCCAGTTTCATCATAGAGCTCGATGGTTTTGCGACTGCCCTTCAAGAAACATTCAAAATTCTTGATGTTTTCCGGATTGACTGACCTTCATGTCTTAAAGTAATGATGGACTGTCGTTTCTCTTTGCTTATTAGAGCTGTTCTTGCCATACTATGGATTTGGTCTTTTACCAAATAAGGCTATCTTCTGTATACCACCCCTACCTTGTCACAACATAACTGATTGGCTCAAACGCCTTAAGAAGGAAAGAAATTCCACAAATTAACTTTTAACAAGGCACACCTGTTAAATAACTGAAATGCATTCCAGGTGACTACCTCATGAAGCTGGTTGAGAGAATACCAAGAGTGTGCAAAGCTGTCATCAAGGCAAAGGGTGGCTGGCTACTTTGAAGAATCTCAAATATAAAATATATTTTGATTAACATTTGTTTGGTTACTACATGATTCCATAAATGTTATTTCACAGTTTTGATGTCTTCACTATTATTCTACAATGTAGAACATAGTAAAAATAAAGACAAACCCTTCAAGGAGTTGGTGTGTCCAAACTTTTGACTGGTACTGTATACTTCAAGGGTGCTTTCTTTCTTTCTTTTTCAGACCTGAGCCTAGGCCCATGCCTCAGGACTACCTGGCCCGATGACTCCTTGCTGTCCCCAGTCCACCTGGTCGTGCTGCTGCTCCAGTTTCAACTGTTCTGCCTGCGGCTATGGAACCCTGACCTGTTCCCTGGACTTGCTACTTTGTCCCAGACCTGCTGTTTTCAACTCTCTAGACAGCAGGAGTGGTAGAGATACTCTGAATGATTGGCTATGAAAAGTGAACTGACATTTACTCCTGCGGTGCTGACCTGTTGCACTCTCTACAACCACTGTGATTATTATTATTTGACCCTGCTGGTCATCTATGAACATTTGAACATCTTGGCCATGTTCTGTTATAATCTCCACCCGGCACAGCCAGAAGGGACTGGCCACCCCTCATAGCCTGGTTCCTCTCTAGGTTTCTTTCTAGGTTCCGGCCTTTCTAGGGAGTTTTTTCTAGCCACCGTGCTTCTACACCTGCATTGCTTGCTGTTTGGGGTTTTAGGCTGGGTTTCTGTACAGCACTTTGTGACTGATGTAAGAAGGGCTTTATAAATATATTTGATTGATTGATTGATTGCTGTCATGTTTTCTGTCTTGTTGTGTGTTATGTGTTTGTTGTTATTAGTGTAATGGTGTAATGTCATATTGAACATTTTAAAAACTTTATTGACAAAATAAAAACCCTTCTTCCTTCAGTTATCTATGGCCAGTGTCACGTTCTGACCTTTATTTCCTTTGTTTTTGTCTTTATTTAGTATGGTCAGGGCGTGAGTTGGGGTGGGCAGTCTATGTTTGTTTATCTATGTTTTTCTATTTCTGTGTTTGGCCTAATATGGTTCTCAATCAGAGGCAGGTGTTAGTCATTGTCTCTGATTGGGAACCATATTTAGGTAGCCTGTTTTGTGTTGGGTTTTGTGGGTGGTTGTTTTCAGTCTTTGTGTGTCTGCATCAGATAGAACTGTTTCGGTTGTCACATTTGTTGTTTTTGTATTTGAGTGTTCACCTTTATTAAATTAAGATGAACAATTACCACGCTGCACCTTGGTCCTCTTCTTCTCCTCCAGACGACAACCATTACAACCAGCTCATATTGCTCTGCCTCTTTTACAGTAACAAACTGATAATATTTGGGTCATTTCAGAACATACATGTAGCTTGTTATATTGAATTAGCAGTTCTATAATTGAGAAGTTAAATTCCTTCTTATATCACATTACCCAGGGTTTCCTAGACCTAGTAGGCTATCATATCTTCTCAACAGTTTCATTTTATCAACCCACACCACCACTTCAGAGAAATGACAAAGTAAATGGTCTGTCAGATGAAGACATTTAACTGAAAGACCACTGTCGTATATTTTTCCACTGAGCAGCACACCAGACCACCACCCCAACCCCTCTTCCGCTCAATTCTCGCTCTCTGAAACCACAGAATGTTCTGTTCTGCGGCAGACACTCTTTTGCATCGTCTATACTAAGACCAACATCCCCCCAACCTTCCATTTGCTAGTCCCGTTTGAGTACGAACACACCTTTTCCAAGGAACTTAAAGGAACTTTAATACGGTACATTATTTAATACGGTACACATCCATCACATGGTGGACAGACCGGTCAAAGGTGAGTTTTAATGCTGTATATTTAGTTTTGCTTTGCACCATTTTTATAGAAAGGAAACATACACAAATAGTTATGTGAATATGGACATAAATATTATTTTTGAGTACACATATTCTAATAATTGGATTTGACTTTGATAGTAGGCTGCGGTAACACATTTACTACCACATTAGATAACAAAAGAAAGAGAAATTGAACAAAATATGCACCAAAAAAACTGTACAGTCAATAAGAGAGTGGCCTTTGAAATGGATAAATAACAAGTGGGATGAAATAGAACAAGATTGAGTTTATGCAAGTGTTATGCTTATACCATATTATGTATTTCATAGTTGAGGGTCATGATTAATTTCCATTGAGGATTCAATTCAGGGAATATGATGACATGGAAGTAGAATTCAAGAATAACTATTATGTAAATTGGGAATATTTATGTAGAAGTTCCATGTACACCAGCACCAAGTTTTCATACTTTTGTGTAAAATATGGTAAACATTGTTAGCTTATAATCTAGCCTATAGGTTACGTTTGAATGCTGATTTGCAATAAGTTATGTATGTTATATCTTGGTTATCAATAATTGTTTACTTCATTACAATAATTACCCTCTAATTCACAAATAACTTTTATTTTTTTCAGCATGAAACAGTGACTTGTAGCTGCCGTCCCAAACATCTTCTCACCTCATCCAGGATGTCCTTATTGATAGTGTGCCTCTGGGCAGGGCTTATGTTGTCCCTTCCTCGTCCCAGTTGCCAATCATGCACCATCGGCTCAGCCAATGAGTGCAAAGAGGCAGAATTTGCCCCTGGAACCAACCTAGCAGGGGAAGGCTTTGACATCACCAAAATGAAACGCAAAGGAGCCTTTGTCATTGACATGAACGTGTGGAAACGCAAAGACAAGACATGCACCCTCTGTAAGAATCCCTATCTGGAAGGGAAAAAACAGAGGCTTCCTTTGGCAGTGGTGGATTGGAGACCAAACCACCAGTGTAGTATGAAAGTGTCCAGTAAACTTCATCGCTCCAGTGAGTCTCTCGTCAGCTCCAGTGGCTCTTCTGTGGAGAATAACTGGCAGGTCAATCTAGAGTTAGAGAAGGGATCAAAAAGTGGGAAGATTATGCTCGCTGGAACCAACTCCAAATTGGCTGAGTACTCCATGGAGAAAACCAAGAGTGACAAGTTCAGTTTCACAAGCCACAGTGTGTCCTGCGGGTATTACAGGTAAACATCAGGTGGCCCACACAGCATGAGCTCATTTTACCCATGTGTCTCTGTGAAACCTCATCTCACAGTTTCCTTTGGGGATTGTAAATAAAAGTATATTTTTGCATGTTTATGTCTGGTATATTTCTGTGATCATTTCATTTTATGAGTGTTTGTCTGTATCCATACAATATTAACCCCCCTCTCTCTTTTCTCTCTCCACAAATAGCTATCGAGTATCTGGCCAGCCCAAGTTACACCGAGAATTCAAGACAGCAGTGAAGAATCTCCCCAAAATATATCAACAAGAAAACAAACAACGTTATTACAAGCTTATTGATAACTTTGGCACGCATTACATTACCAAGGTGAGGGAGAGAGATGGTCGACATCAATGTTGTTAATCATCAAGGCAATAGGCACACAAACTAAATATCAAAATTAGGAATGTTTGCCCCTAGATGTGCAGTTTACTGGCATCTCTCTGGGAACATTCATTACTTTCTACCTCTCATCCTGTGTGTAGGTGAGCCTGGGTGGAACGGTGCAGTCTGTGACCAGTATCATGCAGTGCCAGGCCAGCCTGCAGGGTCTCAGTGCAGAGGAGGTGAAGATGTGTCTGGATGTGGAGGCGTCTGCCAGTGTGGGTGACAGCAACAGCTTGAAGACTGAGTTCAAGCACTGTCAGGAGGATAAGTCTAAGACAGAGAGCAAGGCCAGCTTCTCCAGTGTCTTCAATGATAGGTGGGGAATTATAGTCTGCTGCTCTTTCCCATATAGATTCTCCCTCACACAATTTCTTTATTTCTCTTTATTCTTCATTTCTTTATCTCTCTCTCTCTCTTCACACTTCCCTAATCATTACATACTCTCCCTTGCTAAAATGTGTATTGCCCCTCACAAAAACCTTTTCCCCCTCTGACACCCTACAGGTTCACAGAGGTGAAAGGTGGCCACACCACAGAACCAGAGCTCCTCTTCTCTGCTGATAAAGATCCCGCCTCCTACAAGGAATGGCTGGACTCCCTACCACACTATCCGGACATCGTCTCCTATTCGCTGGAATCTCTCCATGAGTTGCTGCCCACCACCAACCCAACTCGGAAGCACCTGCGCAAGGCCATCAGCGACTACATCCTGGAGAAGGCCTTGTGGAAGAACTGTTCTGAACCCTGTCAAACTGGCATCAAAAGTGACCACAGAGACTCCTGCGTCTGCAGCTGCCACAACAACCCCGGGGTGAGCGCCGACTGCTGCCCCACCCGCAAAGGCCTGGCGCGGGTGGTCATCACTGTTCAGAGAGGGGCCAACCTGTGGGGAGACCACACCACTGCCACTGACGGCTACGTGAAGGTGGCTTTCGCAGGCCAGACAATCGGACGCACTACAGTTATCTACAACAACAACAACCCCAGCTGGGCAATGAGCTATGACCTGGGAACCGTGGATCTGTCAACCAGTAAGAAGCTGAGATTTGAGGTGTGGGACGAGGACGACAAGTGGAACGACGACCTGTTAGGAGAATGTGAGAAGGAGCTGACAGCCGGGGTGAAAGAGGATCTCTGCAACCTCCAGCATGGCCAACTGTTCTACAAGTGGGAGGCGGTGTGTGCCCCCAGTCTAGGTGGCTCCGCCTGTATGGACTATGTGCCCTCCCCTATGAATCCCCACCTGGAGAAGGTTTATGTGTCTCGCCACTCCCGTCTCATTCCAAAGGACATGCTGGTGAGTATGGGAGTGTTGATGGACGGACCCAATCTCCATGGCAACAAGAGCCTCAGTACAGGGAACAGAGAGTGTGGTCGATTTTAGAGGTATGCATGGTGATCCATGTCAAAACCCAGATCTTTTTCAGGTAGATTTCTTAAACCTAAAATAATAAAATAAATGTTTTGGTACAATGTGTTTTGTTTTCTATACTGTATCTTTGAACTCCCGAGTGGCACAGCGGTCTTAGGCACTGCATCTCTGGGCAAGAAGCGTCACTACAGTCCCTGGTTCAAATCCAGGCTGTATCACATCTGGCCATTATTGGGAGTCCCATAGGGCGGCGCACAATTGGCCAAGCATTGCCTGGGTTTGGCTGGGGTAGGCCGTCGGTGTAAATTAGAATTTGTTCTTAACTGACTTGCCTAGTTAAATAAAGGTTACATTTAAATAAAACAATTTGAGTATTAGTTGCTTGTTTTGTACTTGTTTGTGTTCATTTACAAGGTAGCTTGCATTCAATTTAAAATTGTTGAATGATTGGGTTACTTTATGCATAATAAAATGCTTATAGCACACACAGGGAGATCTCTTTTATGTCTCAAATGCAAAGTTCTCTGAAGATAACAATCAGGCAATATGTACATGTTGATTCAAGATGAGCACGTGAATAGCTGTCGTTTCTTTTTATGTCAGGTGTTGTATTGTTACGTTATGTTTTGTTGCATTTGGTTTCGTTTACTGTATGTGAGATACCAGTTGTTTGAAGGCACAGTTGCATTACTTGAGAGAGGAAGGGCTATGGTTTCCTGTGCACGGATGAAGTTTAGGGGACGCCATGCAAAAGACGAATGAAACGAACTGCGTGTTGAGATAACGACAAAACTATTTCCATTGTGGAACATGATAAAGGTCTTTGGGGATACATTGTCAGTAATCGCAATACAGTAACATAAGAAGTACTATGTCATGAACAAACACCACTAGCATACTGAGGTACTAAGGAATAGTTTTTCATACACATGACATCTTCTGTACTTAATATCCATCACAATGTCCCAGAGAATATCCCCCTTTATAATGATCTCAGAAGAATTCAGGTTTCAGGTTTTGAGAACAGGTCTTTGAATTTTATTTTATTTGGTGTTGATTTAAACTCATAGAGCTTCAGTCTTAAAACTCAACCCCCACATCACATGTACAGTACATTTACCATACTGTTGCCAAGGTTAAAAGATTAAAAGAATGCGGAGACTGACAGACATTATACGGTTGCTTTCTGACCTTTAGTGTGAAATGGATATGAACACAAACATACTGGCAACACAATCTCCAAAAACAGTAGAGGAAGAGAGGGGACAGACACACAACAATACAAAAGACAAGGACCATGAACAAAAAAACACACAAATAAGAACAAAAATGGAATTACTAAATGTAACAACAAACCAAACAACAAACATCACAATAAACACATGATGGAACGGAACAAATATTCACTTCAAGAAGGCCTCAGCTGATTGACTTAACCTGGACAGAGAATGAGAGAGATAAGAAATTATGTTGAGTGATGCAGCTGGTTAAAGAGAACAATAAAACAAGGTAGGCCAAGAAGCTCTGATCTAAATTACTAGTAAGGTGACTTCATGTGCTCAGTCACAGAGACAACCATAAATTAGTAACAAACACTCATCCCACCCACCTTTGTACCCTCCATTTCCAAAGAATCCATTCAGTCCACCACCACCATATTTGCTTTCCTTCCCTCCTGCTCCTGAAGGAGACACACAGTCAGAGGTTTAGGTTTTGTTAGTTCAGCAGACAACAAAACAACCAAACAACAAAACAAACAAAAATGCAACGGTGTTAATGGCCATCCCTGGTTAGATGTAGGAACCAGTGAAGGCTGGTGAGGGGAGGATGGTTTACAGTAATGGCTGGAATGGAGTCAATGAAATGGAATGCAACACATTTCATTCCATTCCATCCACTCCATTCCAGCCATTACTATGAGCCGTTCTCCCCTCACCAGCCTCCACTGATAGGAACTAATATGGTTATTCTGACAGAAGAGAGCAGGACATTCAGTCAGGGAATGTGACTTTATAACTTACCGTTACTGTAGGGGGCACTCTGACCTGCACCCAGCTGTCCTTGACCATAGCCTAAGCAGTGCCAAAATGAGAGTCGTAACAATAGTTACCACAAACAGGACACACAGACACAAGGGACATTTACAAGACACGCACAGAATACGCACAACTGACTAACACTGAAAAATGTCTGCTCTTCCTCACCCACATGCATTCACACCTTAAGCAGTTACCATACACATAATTTCCTGAGGCAAGCAGTGTAGGGGTTGTGGTTGTGAGTGTGAGTTTAATCACCTGCTGGCTGTGCTCCATAGCCCCCTCCATTTCCTGAAACGACAAGAGACAAGTACCCACATGTAAATAGGAGGAACAACGACAAACACATTCAGACATACTACAGAAAACACACAAAATCATATACAGTGATCCCTCGCCACTTCGCGGTTCACTTATCGCGGATTCGCTATTTCGCGGATTTTCATAATGCATTTTTTTTTTTTTTTTGGTGCATTGTGCTCTGCATTCTGATTCGCTAAAAACTCACTCCCGCTTCTTGTATCAAAACATGCTACGAATTGTGCTATCATTTTGTCGTCTCGTGCAGTTATGTGTACGTACATAAAACAGCTTGGCAAATTTACATTAAGTTGGCCAAATTATCTTGTAATTTCGAACATCTCCTAAACCCATAATGTCGACGAAACGGCCTACACGTGAGTCACTGTATTTGTATACATGTAATAGTTGCTAATTGTAAAAAAAAAAAAAGTTTTCTATTTCGCGGATTTCACTTATCGCGGGTCATTTTCGGAACGTAACCCCCGCGATAAACGAGGGATTACTGTATAGCACATGAGCAGACGAACGTGCGGACACACAAACACATACGTATAGCGACAGACAACACATATAGGACAAACTGACATGTACACAAAGACATGTACCATTTTTGCAAGGTGGTTTCCCACCACCAGTCGCAGGTCCATAAGGCTGTGCACCCTGTTGTGCACCCTGTGGCAATCCACCGTTGCCTTTAGAGAGATAGTCAGAGACAACAGAAGCAAGACAGGTTTAGAGAGAAATTACCACACAAACAAGCACATTGTACACACACAATCTCTGTCTCTCTTTCTTATACTCTCTTTCTCTCTCTCTCTCTCTCTCTCTCTCACATACACACACACACAAACACACACACACTACCAGTCTCACCATATTTGCCAGCGGATTTGCCTCCATCACCACCACCAAGGCCCAGTTGCTGAGCACCATAAGGGAAGCTTCCATCACCTGCTGGGAGAGTTTATTACAACAAGTGTATTTAATTGTGTCTAATACTGTTATAACAAGACCTCACATAAACATTCACAACCACACACACAAACAGTTTTTTTTCTTCCTCACACATCCACACTGTATAAGCAGGGTCACAAGTCACAGCAAGGAATTGTAAAACAAAAAATTCCTTGGGTCACAATGCTCTTACCATCCAGTCCAGCAGTATTGACTGGGACTCCATTGTAAGGAAGCTGACTGACTCCACCCCCTGTGGAACACCACAAGGGTCGCTTATAGAGTCTCATCATCTCTCCTCCCATCCCACAGACCACATCAATGCATGGAAAACATGTGACTCAATTATGGCATCAACAGTATGCAAATGTTTAAAATGACAATGATTACTGTCTTTCCTGTGACAGTGACCCTTGAGTTTTTGACAGGGACCTTGGAGTCCCTCTGTTGCTGCTTCAGTGTTCATCACTGACTTGCTTTTTTCTTTGTCTAATCCCTCTCTTCTCTCCATCTCTTTACTTTTCAGCCTTTCTCTACCTCTTTATTTTTCCTGACCACTCAGTTTTTTCAGTCCTTTTTCTGCCTCTATTTTCTCTTGTTCTTCCTTTGTTCACCCTCCCCTTTCTTTAGAGTGTATTTACCCAGGCCAGTATCATGCCCCAGCCCCATAGGCTGAGCAACCCCGTAGGGCTCTGGGCCGTACCCGCCCAACTTCCCACCATCAGGCCACAGCCCAGCAGGGACCACAGGCTGGCCCCCATAAGGCAGAGCACCACCAGGACCAGAGCCAGCACCCCCTACAGACACACACAGGTTACTGCATGAAGGAGGAGGCATGTGAGTTAAACAGAGATGGATTACACAGATTACACAGTGCTGATCAGAGTGAGCATAGAGAGTATGTCAGAAGAGAAGTGAAACACAGAATGTGTGTATGATTGTGTGAAGGTAATAATAAAATTGAGAAACTTCAATTTGTTTCACTATGTGTCCTCTAGAATGAAGATATATGTAGACATAATCATCCAGATGATGTCATGAATGATGTGCTGAACATGCATATTTTGAAAAGCTGGCATTCCTGAAACAGATGTTTTTCAAACATAACTGTCTGGTTAAAGGGGTCCATATGGTGCACGTTCATGGATAATTACATGATTATGGATTAATTGATCAGGTATGTTTTAGATGGTCATTCCTGATGGTAATTCGGAGTGTTTAGGGTGAGTGATTAGGTATTACACTGTGACATGTCCAGGGAGCATTTCATTACTTTCGTTAGCATGCATGTTTTGGAGTGTGATGTTATTAGTGACATCAATTAGGGTGAAAGTTATTCTCCTTCCATGTGTACATCCTGCTTGTTGATGCCCTCTATCTTTTCAAGACAGGACATTTTAGGGAAAACATCCACTTCTTGACCCCTCTTCTTCCATTACAGGGTGACTTCCTCACCATATTTCTCCTGTCCCTGTGGATATCCTCCTGCGCCAAGACCTAGAATAGCAGAGGAATAAAACAAACGATGAACCCCTGGGCGGTTAACTCTGTGGTTAGATAGAGGTTCCCTAAAGTGATGAAGAAAAACCCACATAAGACAACTAGGAGATATTGACAAGACATGGTTGGCAGAACATTGGCATGGTCCAGAGTTATTTCCAAATGGGAGACAATTGCTACACCTAGCATCCACACTGTTACATTACACCTAGCGTCCAAACTGTTACAGTACACCTAGCGTCCACAATTTTACATTACACCTAGCGTCCACACTGTTACATTACACCTAGCGTCCACACTGTTACATTACACCTAGCGTCCACACTCTTACTTGACACATGACATGTTATATGATTATGACCTGACAAAATACTTCCCTCTTACCTCTCTCAATGCAGACTTTGAACGATTGTTATTTGTTTTGAGTAGGCCTAAGTAAGATCCTAAATTAGGAGGTTATAACTACTTATGAGTTGTTATGACAGTTTATGGAAGTTTTATAATGCACTATAATGCCTTATTTGTATATATGCCTCATAGAAAGTGTTACTGACCTTCCTCATCTTACTGAGAGCGAGTCAAGTTCCCACAGAATAGAACAGTTACCAGATTGAGTTATTATTGAGTTATTATTTATGCTGCTGGTGATTCTCTGATCCACCTCACCATTCTGTATACTTCTGGCCCTTCTTTGGACACCATGCTAACAAACCTCCAGACGAGCTTCAATGCCATACAACACTCCTTCCGTGGCCTCCAACTGCTCTTAAATGCAAGCAAAACTAAATACATGCTCTTCAACCGATCACTGCCCGCACCCGCTCGCCCTTCTAGCATCACTACTCTGGACGGTTCTGACTTAGAATATGTGGACAACTACAAACCCCTAGGTGTCTGGTTAGACTGTAAACTCTCCTTCCAGACTCACATTAAGCATCTCCAATCCAAAATTAAATCTAGAATCGGCTTCCTATTTCGCAATGGCATTCCTCCACTCATGCTGCCAAACATACCCTCGTAAAACTGACTATACTACCAATCCTTGACTTCGGCGATGTCATTTACTTACAAAATAGCCTCCCAACACTCTACTCAGCAAATTGGATGTAGTCTATCACAGTGCCATCCGTTTTGTCACCAAAGCCCCATATACTACCCACCACTGCGACCTGTACGCTCTCGTTGCCTGGCCCTCGCTTCATATTCGTTGCCAAACCCAGTGGCTCCAGGTCATCTAAGTCTTTGCTAGGTAAAGAACGCCTTATCTCAGCTCACTGGTCACCATAGCAGCACCCACCCGTAGCACGCGCTCCAGCAGGTATATTTTACTGGTCACCCCCAAAGCCAACTCCTCTTTGGCCGCCTTTCCTTCCAGTTCTCTGCTGCCAATGACTAGAACAAATTGCAAAAATCACTGAAGCTGGAGACTTATATCTCCCTCACTAACTTTAAGCATCAGCTGTCAGAGCAGCTTACCGATCATTGCACCTGTACATAGCCCATCTGTAAATAGCCCACCCAACTACCTCATCCCCATATTGTTATTTTTTATTTTGCTCCTTTGCACCCCAGTATCTCTACGTGCACATTCATCTTCTGCACATCTATCACTCCAGTGTTTACTTGCTAAACTGTAATTATTTTCGCCACTATGGCCTATTTATTGCGTGACCTCCCTAATCTTACTACATTTGCACACACTGTATATAGACTTTTCTATTGTTTTATTAACTCTACGTTTGTTTATCCAATGTGTAACTCTGTGTTGTTTGTGTCGCACTGCATTGCTTTATCTTGGCCAGGTCACAGTTGTAAATGAGAACTTGTTCTCAACTGGCCTACCTGGTTAAATAAAGGTGAAATAAAAAAAGAATGAGTTGTTACTGGTTTATGAATGGTTACCTCCTGCTCCCTTCCCTGCCTTGCCTCCCAGCCCAGCAGCACCATCCGCTAACACTGTTGGGTACCCAATCCCTGAAACATAATTATAATCATCAATCAATTATAATTATGTCTGTATGTGAGCGGGTCAGTTAGTTGGTCAGCCACCCACAGATGTTAGTTGGTTGGCTATAGATGATGAGACCTACCGGCTCCATAACCATTGCCTCCAGTACTAGCACCGTAGCCATTGCCATAGCCTGTGGAGAAGAGGGGGCATGTTAAAAACCTTGACAAGAAAGCAGACATTTAGTCTCAAACAAAGTCCCCAAACAACACTGCATGTAGCTTTCCAGCTCCTCTAGCTTTTTTCCAGCTCCTCTAGCTTTTTTCCAGCTCCTCTAGCTTTTTTCCAGCTCCTCTAGCTTTTTTCCAGCTCCTCTAGCTTTTTTCCAGCTCCTCTAGCTTTTTATAAGTTTTCCACAACAGTACTTCCTGTACAGGGGATAGAAAGGTTAACAGATAAGGACAGGTGCATGCCATGTACAGACAGACAGATAGACAGATAGAGAAGGACAGGTGCATGCCATGCACAGACAGACAGACAGACAGACAGACAGACAGACAGACAGACAGACAGAAAAACAGACAGACAGAAAAACAGACAGACAGAAAAACAGACAGACAGAAAAACAGACAGACAGAAAAACAGACAGACAGAAAAACAGACAGACAGACAGAGATAGACAGAGACACATGCCGACGCCAAATACCTGCAGGCACTGCATTGGCCCCCCTAGCTGGGCCTCCACCTGCATGAGAACAAAAGGAGTCGAGGTCACTTCCTGGTGGTACAGACACTGAGGATCTGTCTTCTCTCATTTAAGATCACTCCTCAGTGACAACTTTGGTGCAGTTGTCTTCCGTCTCCAGAGAGACAGCTATGTTTCACAGAGCTACTGTAATCCTCAGTCATTCCCAACATATCTATTGAATCTCGTATTTCATCGTCAATGCCTCAGCTCTATACTTCAGTCTACAGTGTCCTCTAATTATAGTTATATTTTAAGGCATTTGACCTTAATAAAGGAATTTGACAGCATTTGACAAGGGGAAGCATGCTGACTCACCATTCCCATAGCCGTTGCCAGCTCCAGCCCCGGGGTATGCTCCTCCCATTTGATCACCATAACCTGTGATGACAACCAAAAAACATTAGAGCACAGCACATCATTCATAGAGAGAGTACTGTGGGATATTTCATAAAGAGAAAAGAGGAGATTGGCACCTGAGATCAAAAATCGAGTGAAGAAGATGGCAAATGGAAATGAGAGAGAAAATGAAAGGTGGGAGAGATAATAAGAGAGCAAGAGAAACAGAGAAAGATAGAATAATTAGAACACAGAGTGCAAAAGTGTGATAATTAATAGGCCTTACCCTCTGATTTGCCTGCTCCACCCTGGGGGTATCCTCCTGCTCCACCCTGGGGATATCCTTCCTGTCCCAGATTAGCACCTGAGAGAGAGAGAGAGAGAGAGCAAGAGTGAGGAAGAGGGCAAATTAGAGTGAAAGAGAAAAAATAGAATAGAAATAGAGAGAGAGAGAGAAAAAAACATGACGACAAAGTAAAAGGCTCACCACCGCCAGCTTTGCCTGGTTTTCCTGCTCCACCCTGGGGGTATCCTCTTGCTCCACCCTGGGGGTATCCTCCTGCTCCACCCTGGGGGTATCCTCCTGCTCCAACCTGGGGGTATCCTCCTGCTCCACCCTGGGGGTATCCACCAGCTCCTCCCTGAGGGTATCCTCCTGCTCCACCCTGGGGATATCCACCAGCTCCTCCCTGAGGGTATCCTCCTGCTCCACCCTGTGGGTATCCACCAGCTCCTCCCTGAGGGTATCCTCCTGCTCCACCCTGGGGGTATCCACCTGCTCCACCTTGAGGGTATCCTCCCTGTCCCAGACTGGCACCTGAGATAGAGAGCAAGAGCGAGAAAGAGGGAAAAATGGATTAAGATAGAAAAAATAGAAAGACAAAGATATTTAAAGAGAGACAGAAATAGAAAAACAAAGATATATAAAGAGACAGAAATAGAAAGACAAAGATATATAAAGAGAGACAGAAATAGAAAAACAAAGATATATAAAGAGAGACAGAAATAGAAAAACAAAGATATATAAAGAGACAGAAATAGAAAGACAAAGATATATAAAGAGAGACAGAAATAGAAAGACAAAGATATATAAAGAGAGACAGAAATAGAAAGACAAAGATATATAAAGAGAGACAGAAATAGAAAGACAAAGATATATAAAGAGAGACAGAAATAGAAAGACAAAGATATATAAAGAGAGACAGAAATAGAAAAACAAAGATATATAAAGAGAGACAGAAATAGAAAAACAAAGATATATAAAGAGAGACAGAAATAGAAAAACAAAGATATATAAAGAGAGACAGAAATAGAAAAACAAAGATATATAAAGAGACAGAAATAGAAAGACAAAGATATATAAAGGGAGACAGAAATAGAAAGACAAAGATATATAAAGAGAGACAGAAATAGAAAGACAAAGATATATAAAGAGAGACAGAAATAGAAAGACAAAGCGAAAAGCTTTGTCTGCTCCATTCTGGGGGTATCCTCCTTGTCCAAGACCTGTAGCATTGGTGCATTCATTACTCAAGCGATCATCTACTTTTAAATTAATTTCAATTACATCACCTAACATGCATTAGAATGTACTGTGAAGAGGTAACGTGGAACCTGTGCCTGATTTAGTTTCCAATGATTTTCTTTATGCCACAGAATAGTGAGCCATCCATTGAAAGGAGAGAAGATGTTGGTTAGGTTTCTGTCTGTCAGTGTCAGTTCCATTACCTGCTCCATAGCCGTTGTTTCCTGCCCCAGGATAGCTGCCTGCTCCAGCACCGTAGCCTGTGGAATAAGTCAACAAAGCTCAGCACAAAACCCTGTGATTGACTTGAGACTGAGCGACACGATCCCTAAACTCATCGCATTGTGATTGACCCTGTTACCTGTGGAGGAAAACATACAGCGAGCACTCATCACATAATACTGCTATTGGCTCCAAGCCTGCGGAGCACAACATCCATGCACATTACATATCACTGTGATTAGGCTGTAGCCTGTGACACACAACATCCATGCACATTACATATCACTGTGATTAGGCTGTAGCCTGTGACACACAACATCCATGCACATTACATATCACTGTGATTAGGCTGTAGCCTGTGACACACAACATCCATGCACATTACATATCACTGTGATTAGGCTGTAGCCTGTGACACACAACATCCATGCACATTACATATCACTGTGATTAGGCTGTAGCCTGTGACACACAACATCCATGCACATTACATATCACTGTGATTAGGCTGTAGCCTGTGACACACAACATCCATGCACATTACATATCACTGTGATTAGGCTGTAGCCTGTGACACACAACATCCATGCACATTACATATCACTGTGATTAGGCTGTAGCCTGTGACACACAACATCCATGCACATTACATATCACTGTGATTAGGCTGTAGCCTGTGACACACAACATCCATGCACATTACATATCACTGTGATTAGGCCGTAGCCTGTGACACACAACATCCATGCTTACCACATAACTGTGACCAATCAGAAAGATATGTTTACACAAATCCAAGCCATAGTGAAAATAAGACAAACCTGCAACTCAGGTCAAATTTCAAGTCAACCATCCCTAAAGCAATTCATCAAAAGCTTCCAGTGTGCTTCTAGAACACAAATATAGAGCCAACAAGACCGGTGCATCATTCATAGAGGGTATTATCATATACAGTGCCTTCGAAAAGTATTTAGACCCCTTGACTTTTTCCACATTTTGTTACGTTACAGACTTATTCTAAAATTGATTAAATCGTTATTCCCCCTCCTCAATCTACACACAATACCGCGCAATGACAAAGCAAAAACAGGTTTTTAGACATTTTTGCTAATTTATAAAAAATAAAAATGTAAATATCACATTTACATAAGTATTCAGACCCTTTACTCAGTACTTTGTTAAAGCACCTTTGGTAGCGATTACAGCATTGCGTCTTCTTGGGTATGATGCTACAAGCTTCGCACACCTGTATTTGGGGAGTTTCTCCCATTCTTCCCTGCAGATCTTTTCCAGCTCTGTCAGGTTGAATGGGGAGCATCGCTGCACAACTATTTTCAGGTCTCTCCAGAGATGTTCGATCGTGTTCACGTCCAGGCTCTGGCTGGGCCGCTCAAGGACATTCAGAGAGTTGTCCCGAAGCCACTCCTATGTTATCTTGGCTGTGTGCTTAGGGCCTTTATCCTGTTGGAAGGTGAACATTTGCCCCAGTCTGAGGTCCTGAGCACTCTGGAGCAGGTTTTCATCAAGGATCTCTCTGACTTTGCTCCGTTCATCTTTGCCTCGATCCTAACTAGTCTCCCAGTCACTGCTGCTGAAAAACATCCCTACAGCATGATGCTGCCACCACCATGCGTCACCGTAGGGATGGTACCAGGTTTCCTCCAGCCAGACATGAAGATTGGCATTCAGGCCAAAGAGTTCAATCTTGGTTTCATCAGACCAGATAATCTTGTTTCTCATGGTCTGAGAGTCCTTTAGGTGCCTATTGGCAAACTCAAGTGGGCTGTCGTGCCTTTTACTGAGACGTGGCTTCGGTCTGGTCACTCTACTATAAAGGCCTGATTGGTTGAGTGCTGCAGAGATGGTTGTCCTTCTGGAAGGTTCTCCCATCTCCACAGAGGAACTCTGGAGCTCTGCCAGAGTGAGCATCAGGTTCCAGGTCACCTCCCTGACCAAGGCCCTTCTCCCTTGATTGCTCAGTTTGGTAGAGCGGGCAGCTCTAGGAAGAGTCAAGGTTGTTCCAAACTTCTTCCATTTAAGAATGATGGAGGCCACTGTGTTCTTGGGGACCTTCAATGCTGCAGACATTTTTTGGTACCCTTCCCCAGATCTGTGTATAAAAACCTGTTCCCGGTTTGTCATTATTGGGTATTGTGTGTAGATTGATGAGGATTTTTTATGTATTTAATCCATTTTAGAATAAGGCTGTAATGTAACAAAATGTGTAAAAAGTCAAGGGGTCTGAATACTTTCCTAAGGCACTTTAGCCATTGACACAAAGTGATCGCTACAAACGACAGTTAATGGCACATGCAGGTGGATATAACACACAGATTGTATGGGGTTACCAGTTTTGGTTGCTTTAGCACCCTGTCCATTGGGCTCTCCCACTCCTGGACCATATCCTAGAGACCACAACAAATGTTACTCGACAGTGCTACATTCACAATATTACAGCCACAAAAAAAATTGAAAAAAGGGACAGACACAGAGGTTTACCATTGCCTTTGGCTCCCTGATCACTGGGAACTCCAGCTCCTGGACCATATCTTGGAGACCACTAAACAAGTTAGCTCTGTAGCTTATAATAATAGAAACAGCGTCCCTCTGTTATAGCACTTGCAACACTAAGGGTTGTGGGTTCGATTCCCGCTGGGGCCACCCATTTATAAAATGTATGCATGCGTGACTGGAAGTCGCTTTGGTTAACAGTGTCTGCTAAATGGCATATATTATTATATATTATGTGTCCGGCTTGAAGGACCATGAAAAACACCACCACCCAGAGAGTGGTTTAAAATAAGAAACATATCGCCCTGTCTCCTCCTACTGTGTCATTGTCCTAACAGGGGACCCACTTTAAAAGACTAGGGGGCACTATTTTCACGTCCGGATGAAAAGTGTACCCAAAGTAAATTGCCTGCTACTCAGGCCCAGAAGCTAGGATATGCATAGTATTAGTATATTTGGATAGAAAACACTCTGAAGTTTCTAAAACTGTTTGAATGATGTCTGTGAGTATAACAGAACTTATTTGGCAGGCGAAACTCCGCGGACAAACCATCCAGGGAAAGTTTATTTTGAGGTCACTCTTTTCAATGGATTTTCTATGGGGATCTAGATTTCTAAGGCACTTGCTTGCAGTTCCTATCGCTTCCACTGGATGTCAACAGTCTTTAGAAATTGGTTGATGTTTTTCCTTTGAGAAATGAAGAAGTAGGGCAGTTCAGAACGAGGGTCAAGTGAAGTGTACTGTTTGTTAGAGGCGCATGACCTGAAAGCTCGCTCCACTTTGTTTTTATCCGCTATTGAACGCAGTTTATCCCATCTTAAATTTTAGCGATTATTTACGTTAAAAAATACCTAAAGTTGTATTAGGAAAGTTGTTTGAAATGTCTGGATCAAGTTTACAGGTAACTTATTAGATAATTTGTAGTCATGTTGCCCGAGTTGGAACCAGTGTATTTTCAGAATCAAACGGGCCAAGTAAATGGACATTTTGGGGATATAACGAAATAATTAATCGAACAAAAGGACCATTTGTGATGTTTAATGGACATATTGGAGTGCCAACAGAAGAAGATCTTCAAAGGTAAGGCATGAATTATATGTTATTTCTGACTTTTGTGTTGTGCCTGGCGGGTTGAATTATGATTTTCATGTGTATGTTTGATGGGGTGCTGTCCTCAAATAATAGCATGGTTTGCTTTCGCCGTAAAGCCTTTTTGAAATCTGACACTGTGGCTGGATTAACAAGAAGTTCATCTTTAAACCGGTGTATAACACTTGTCTGATTTATGAATTATTATTATGAGTATTTCTGTTTTTGAATTTGGCGAGCTGCTATTTCACTGGGTGTTGTCAAATCAATCCCGTTAACGGGATTGGCGCGCGAAAGGATCACTAAGAAGTTAAACAGTACCTCTCCCTGTGTCCAACCCTCACTGGATGGTGCCCAGACACAGTGACATTACAGAGACTGAGAAAGAGGTTTACCATTGCTTTTAGCACCATTGAGAACTCCAGCACCTGGACCATATCCTAGAGACCACAACAAGTGTTACAACTAGAGGTCGACCGATTACTCGGAATGGCCGATTAATTAGGGCCGATTTCAAGTTTTCATAACAATCGGTAATCGGCATTTTTGGACACCGATCATGGCCGATTACATTGCACTCCACGAGGAGACTGTGTGGCAGGCTGACTACCTGTTATGCGAGTGCAGCAAGGAGCCAAGGTAAGGTGCTAGCTAGCATTAAACGTATCTTATAAAAACAATCAATCTTAACATAATCACTAGTTAACTACACATGGTTGATGATATTACTAGTTCATCTAGCTTGTCCTGCGTTGCATACAATCGATGCGGTGCCTGTTAATTTATCATTGAATCATAGCCTACTTCACCAAACGGTTATTTAACAAGCGCATTCGCAAAAAAAGCACTGTCGTTGCACCAATGTGTACCTAACCATAAACATCAACACCTTTCTTAAAATCAATACACAAGTATATATTTTTAAACCTGCATATTTAGTTAATATTGCCTGCTAACATGAATTTATTTTAACTAGGGACAAATGTGTCACTTCTCTTGCGTTCTGTGCAACAGAGTCAGGCTATATGCAGCAGTTTGGGCCGCCTAGCTCGTTGCGAACTGTGTGAAGACCAACTTCGCCAAACAGGGGATGATTTAACAAAAGCTCATTTGCGAAAAAAGCACAATCGTTGCACGAATGTACCTAACCATAAACATCAATGCCTTTCTTAAAATCAATACACAGAGGTATATTTTTTTAAACCTGCATATTTAGTTAAAAGAAAGGGTTAGCAGGCAATATTAAACTAGGGAAATTGTGTCACTTCTCTTGCGTTAATTGCACGCAGAGTCAGGGTATAGCAACAGTTTGGGCCGCCTGGCTCGTTGCGAACTAATTTGCCAGAATTTTACGTAATTATGATATAACATTGAAGGTTGTGCAATGTAACAGGAATATTTAGACTTATGGATGCCCCCCATTAGATAAAATACGGAACGGTTCCGTATTTCACTGAAAGAATAAACGTTTTATTTTCTAAATGATAGTTTCCGGATTTGACCATATTAATGACCTAAGGCTTGTATTTCTGTGTGTTATTATGTTATAATTAAGTCTATGATTTGATATTTGATAGAGCAGTCTGACTGAGCGGTGGTAGGCAGCAGCAGGCTCGTAAGCATTCATTCAAACAGCACTTTCATGCATTTTCCAGCAGCTCTTCGTTGTGCTTCAAGCATTGCGCTGTTTATGACTTCAAGCCTATCAACTCCCGAGATTAGGCTGGTGTAACCGATGTGAAATGGCTAGCTAGTTAGCGGGGTGCGCGCTAATAGCGTTTCAATCGGTGACGTAACTCGCTCTGAGACCTTGAAGTAGTTGTTCCCCTTGCTCTGCAAGGGCCGCGGCTTTTGTGGAGCGATGGGTAACGATGCTTCGAGGGTGGCTGTTGTCAATGTGTTCCTGGTTCGAGCCCAGGTAGGGGCGAGGAGAGGGATGGAAGCTATACTATTACACTGGCAATACTAAAGTGCCTATAAGAACATCCAATAGTCAAAGGTATATGAAATACAAATGGTATAGAGAGAAATAGTCCTATAATAACTACAACCTAAAACTTCTTACCTGGGAATATTGAAGACTCATGTTAAAAGGAACCACCAGCTTTCCATATGTTCTCATGTTCTGAGCAAGGAACTTAAACGGTAGCTTTTTTACATGGCACATATTGCACTTTTACTTTCTTCTCCAACACTTTGTTTTGCATTATTTAAACCAAATTGAACACGTTTCATTATTTATTTGAGGCTAGATTGATTTTATTGATGTATTATATTAAGTTAAAATAAAAGTGTTCATTCAGTATTGTTGTAATTGTCATTATTACAAATAAATAAATAAATAAAAAAATCGTCCGATTAATCGGTATCGGCTTTTTTGATCCTCCAATAATCGGTATCAGTATCGGCGTTGAAAAATCATAGTCGGTCGACCTCTAGTTACAACCACTGATTATTCAAAACCATTTGCATTCCCACAACACACTGCTCTTTATCCTAGTAATTCAACACATAGATTCTTAGCCATGCATAAAACAATATCACAGAGACAAGCTGATTAGCATTTGGGAGGATATCAGCAAATGTCATGTCACCAAAAATATATTTTTAAAGATAGTTCTAAATATACAGCTCCACTTCAATACAGAAAGAGACAGAGACAGACTGTGACACAGACAGGGTATCAGAGGTTTACCATTGCTTTCAGCACCGCTGGGTTGCTGAACTCCTGGGCCATATCCTAGAGACCACACTAGTCATTACTTTACACTACTTGCTCAACACTGTTTACAATTGACCATTGGAAAGCTCTGTTACATCCTTTCCAGAACAGTTATAGGCATTCAATAAGTCTGTCGGGTTAAAGCGAGACTTACTTCCAATATGGTCTTAACTGTAAAGCTGACAAAGACATCATTGTTGCAGTGGCAGTGCCATCCAGCATGCAGAACAATGTGCAGATCCCCACTGATGAAGACCAGCCAGAGAAACAGAAACAACCCAGTAGCAGAAGTCTACCATTTTTAGCACCAAGCCCTGTAGACACTCCAGCTCCTGAACCATATCCTGGAGACCACAACTACTGATACTGAACACTGGTTACTCAACAAGCCAAGTAAGACTTATAGTCATAGGTTCTGTAGCTTATCATACGAGAGTGACAGGGAAAGAGAGATTGAGAGACTGTAACACTCAGATAGAGCTTTACCATAGCTTTTACCACCGTTGAGGGCTCCAACTCCTGGACCATATCCTAGAGACCACAACAACTATTACTTAACACTGGGTCAAAGCAAGTTAGCGCTGTAGAATTTATTATCAAAAGTTTTGTAGGTTATGATAATGAGTGCCATCCAGTTATTTAAACCCAGAAATTTAAACTGGCATTACCATTGCTTTTAGCCCCACCATTGGGAACTTCAGCTCCTGGACCATATCCTGAAGACCACAAAAGCTGTTATTCAACACTGCTTATAGAAAATCAAAACCACTTGCATAAACACAACACATGTTGTCTTTGACACAGACAGACAAGATGGACAAAGACAGACAGAGACACACAGACAGGGTATCAGAGGTTTACCATTGCCTTTGGCTCCCTGATCACTGGGAACTCCAGCTCCTGGACCATATCCTGAAGACCACAACAACTATTATTGAACACTTGTTACTCAACACAAGTTAGCTGTGTAGATCTGATCATCAGAGGTTTTGTAGCTTATCATAGGAGAGTGTCAGATGAATAGAGATTGAGAGACTGTAACACTCTGAAAGAGGTTTACCATTGATTTTACCACCACTGGGAACTCCAGCTCCTGGACTATATCCTGGAGACCACAACAACGGTTACTCAACACTGCTTATAGACAATTGATCAAAACAACTTGCACAACACATTTTGCCCTTGATCCTAGTATTTCATCACATAGCTTATAGCCGTGCACAAATATCTTGCAAACACCAGCTGGATGTGTTCAGGAGCTTATCACCAACACTCTTCTAAAGATAGAGTACCATACAGCATGCAACACAGACAGGCAGGGTATCAGAGGTTTACCATTGCTTTTAGCCCCGTTAGGTGCTCCAGCTCCTGGACCATATCCTGGAACCACAACAACTCTTACTCAACACTGTTCTACAATTGACCAGGCCAGCATCCATGGATCGGTCAAATTCTACAATATGCTCAATGAACTGGCAACAGGCATGCAAAAATATGTTACAAACTGTAACATTATCACACAGCATGCAGCATCCTGCTCGACCTCAACTTTGACATGGATGACAAACATTGAAGACAGACAGGACACAGACAGGGTAGCACAGGTTTACCATTGGGTTTAGCACCCTGACCATTGGGACCTCCTGCTCCTGCACCATATCCTGAAGACCACAACAACTGTTACTCAATACATGTTACTCAACATAAGTTTTCTCTGTAGATCTTATCATCAGAGATTCTGTACCTTATTTATAATAAGAGATGCTATAGCATTTCACTGTAATAACATGTTTATTTGGCCTGATAGAATGGTTCAGAGTACTTAAATGTCTGGTTCAAAGGACCAGGAAAAAGAGTGTCACCCAGTGATTGGTGGACTAAGAGAAAGGTGCCAGTTTACCTCTAAAGTGACAGAGAAATAGAGACTGATGAAGACTCAGAAGGTTTACCATTTCTTTTACCACCGTTGGGTACTCCAACTCCTGGGCCATATCCTGGAGACCACAACAACTGTTACGCAACACTGTCAACACTGACTTATTGTAAATAATCACTTGCATGAGCACAAAACATGCTGCCCTGTGACCTTTCCCCTCTGGCCATGCACAAATATATTAATCCTTCTCAACGTTCAGGAGTCACATCGCACCAACTTTTGTTGCACATATCATGCAACATACAGTCAAAGAAGCTCCACTTTGATACAGAGAGACAGTGTGACACAGACATGTTATCAGAGGTTTACCATTGGCTTTGGCTCCCTGATCATTTGGAACTCCTGGGCCGTATCCTAAAACCAACAGCTCTTATTCAAAACTGTTCTAAAAATGACCAGACCATGCAAGCATAATATGCTACAAACGTTGGCATTACCACACAGCATGCACCATTCAGCTCAACCTCAATTTAGAGATAGAAAGACACACATTGAATAGGGCTGTAGACACAGACAAGGTAGCCATGGTTTACCATTGGGTTTAGCACCCTGATCACTGGGAATTCCAGCTCCTGCACCATATCCTGAAGACCACAACAACTATTATTGAACACTTGTTACTCAATTCATCTTGGCTCTGTACTTATGATTAACAGAAGTGATGTATCTTATCATAAGAGAGCAACAAAGAAAGAGAGATGGAGATAGACCGGTATCACCAGCTGGATGTGTTCAGGAGCTTATCACCAATACTCTTCTAAAGATAGAGTACCATACAGCATGCAACACAGACAGGCAGGGTATCAGAGGTTTACCATTGCTTTTAGCCCCGTTAGGTGCTCCAGCTCCTGGACCATATCCTGGAACCAACAACAGTTGTTACAACAACAAAACATAAATCAAAACCACTTGCAAACACAATGCATGTTGCCCTTGACACAGACAGACTAGATGCACAAAGACAGACAGAGAGACACAGACAGGGTATCAGAGGTTTACCATTGTCTTTGGCTCCCTGATCACTGGGAACTCCAGCTCCTGGACCATATCCTGGAGACCACAACAACTGTTACTCAACACTGCTTATAGACAATTGATCAATACCACCTGCACAGCACATTCTGCCCTTGATCCTAGTATTTCATCGCATAGGTTATAGCCATGCACAAATATCTAGCAAACACAGACCTTAAGGCGCTACAGAGGGTAGTGCGTACGGCCCAGTACATCACTGGGGCTGAGCTCCCTGCCATCCAGGACCTCTATACCAGGCGGTGTCAGAGGAAGGCCATAAAAATGGTCAAAGACTCCAGCCACCCTAGTCATAGACTGTTCTCTCTGCTACTGCATGGGAATCGGTACCAATGCACCAAGTCTGGAACCAACAGGAACCTGAACAGCTTCTACCCCCAAGCCCTAAGACTGATAAAATAATTAGTCTGGGTAGCTTTGGGTTATCTGTATTCACCCTTTTTGCACCAACTCTTTTGACTCATCACATATGCTTCTATTACCGTTTATTATCTGTTCTGTCACCCCGGACACCTGCACATCAACTCTGTACTGGTACCCTGTGTATATAGCCAAGTTATCGTTACTCATAGTGTTTTTAATCCTTGTTTTATTATTTTTCTCTCTCTGCATTGTTGGGAAGGGCCCGTAAGTAAGCATTTTATTCTTAGTCTACACCTCTTGTTTACGAAGCACGTGACAAATACAATTTTGATTTGAACACTAGCTGGTTGTGTTCAGGAACATATCACCAATTTTGTTCTAAAGATAATTACCATACAACACAGACATGCATGCATAATATGCTACAAACGTTGGAATTACCACACAACATGCACCAGAAAGCTCAACCTCAACTTTGAGATAGAAAGACAAACAGTGAAGACGGACATAGACACATACAAGGCATCAGAGGTTTACCATTGCCTTTGGCTCCCTGACCTTTGGGAACTCCAGCTCCTGGACCATATCCTGGAGACCACAACAACTGTTACTCAACAATGGTTATCTCTGTAGATATTATCAATGACCATTGAGTTCTGTCACAAGTAATGAAAGATACAGCAATAGAGAAATAGAGATAGAGACTCTGACTTTTAGTAATGGTATCAGAGGTTTACCACTGGGTTTAGCACCACTAGGTTTAGCACCACTGGGTATAACACCACTGGTTATAGCACCACTGGGATTAGCACCACTGGGTTTAGCACCACTGAGTTTAGCACCACTGGGATTAGCACCACTGGGTTTAGCACCACTGGGTTTAGCACCACTGGGTTTAGCACCACTGGGATTAGCACCACTGGGTTTAGCACCACTGGGTTTAGCACCACTGGGTTTAGCATCACTGGGTTTAGCATCACTGGGTTTAGCATCACTGGGTTTAGCACCACTGGGTTTAGCACCACTGGTTATAGCATCACTGGGTTTAGCATCACTGGGTTTAGCACCACTGGTTATAGCACCACTGGTTATAGCACCACTGGTTATAGCACCACTGGTTATAGCATCACTGGGTTTAGCATCACTGGGTTTAGCACCACTGGTTATAGCACCACTGGGTTTAGCATCACTGGGTTTAGCACCACTGGGTTTAGCATCACTGGGTTTAGCATCACTGGGTTTAGCACCACTGTGTTTAGCACCATTAGGAACACCAGCAACTGCACCACTGGGTTTAGCATCACTGGGTTTAGCACCACTGGGTTTAGCACCACTGGTTATAGCATCACTGGGTTTAGCATCACTGGGTTTAGCACCACTGGTTATAGCACCACTGGTTATAGCACCACTGGTTATAGCACCACTGGTTATAGCATCACTGGGTTTAGCATCACTGGGTTTAGCACCACTGGTTATAGCACCACTGGGTTTAGCATCACTGGGTTTAGCACCACTGGGTTTAGCATCACTGGGTTTAGCATCACTGGGTTTAGCACCACTGTGTTTAGCACCATTAGGAACACCAGCAACTGCACCACTGGGTTTAGCATCACTGGGTTTAGCACCACTGGGTTTAGCATCACTGGGTTTAGCACCACTGGGTTTAGCACCATTAGGAACACCAGCAACTGGACCATATCCTGAAAACCACAACACTGGTTAATAACCACCACATACCGTTTAAAGAATGCATGTCTGAACACTGCGTAAAACTGCATCAAATACCACAATAGCAACAATAGGGAAGTTAGGCATCCAGTCAAAATGTACAGCAACAGTGTACTTAAAAATCCCTAACAGATCATAGCAGGTCACCAGCTGATATCCACACACTAGACAGTGATATTTGTCAGAAGGGCAATATCATCCAGAAATACCAGCATCATGCAATACTGTACGTAGCAGACAGACAGGGAAACAACAGACAGAGTAACAACAGACAGCGTAACAACAGACAGAGCAACAACAGACAGAGTAACAACAGACAGAGTAACAACAGACAGAGAAACAACAGACAGAGTAGCAACAGGCAGAGTAACAACAGACAGAGAAACAACAGACAGAGAAACAACAGACAGAGAAACAACAGACAGGGAAACAACAGACATAGAAACAACAGACAGAGTAACAGCCGACAGAGAAACAACAGACATAGAAACAACAGACAGAGTAACAGCAGACAGAGTAACAACAGACAGAAAAACAGCAGACAGAGTAACAATAGGCAGAGAAACAACAGGCAGAGAAACAACAGACAGAGTAACAACAGACAGCGTAACAACAGACAGAGCAACAACAGACAGGGTAACAACAGACAGGGTAACAACAGACAGAGTAACAACAGACAGCGTAACAACAGACAGAGCAACAACAGACAGGGTAACAACAGACAGGGTAACAACAGACAGAGTAACAACAGACAGCTTAACAACAGACAGAGAAACAACAGACAGGGTAACAACAGACAGGGTAACAACAGACAGAGTAACAACAGACAGAGAAACAACAGACAGAGAAACAACAGACAGAGAAACAACAGACAGAGAAACAACAGGCAGAGAAACAACAGACAGAGAAACAACCGACAGAGAAACAACAGACATAGAAACAACAGACAGAGTAACAGCCGACAGAGAAACAACAGACAGAGAAACAGCAGACAGAGTAACAACAGACAGAAAAACAGCAGACAGAGTAACAATAGGCAGAGAAACAACAGGCAGAGAAACAACAGACAGAGAAACAACCGACATAGAAACAACAGACAGAGAAACAACAGACATAGAAACAACAGACAGAGAAACAACAGACATAGAAACAACAGACATAGTAACAACAGACAGAGAAACAACAGACAGAGTAGCAGAGGTTTAACATGGGGTTTAGGTTTAGCACCCTGACCATTGGGCACTCCACATCCTGGACCACTTCCTAGAGACCATAATACTGGTTATTCAACACAACCTAAAACAGGGTATTCAGCAGCTATCTGATTGTAATATATTTACTGTAACGTCATATCTTCCTGCTGTTAGAGTTTTAACTTTTGACAGAGACACACAGAGATAGAGTAGCAGATGTTTACCATTGGGCTTAGCACCCTGTCCATTGGGCACTCCAGCTCCTGCACCATATCCTGAAGACCACAACAATGACTCATTAGGTACAAAAATATATAAAAACAGACCAAACACGTGACATAAAAGCTAACATATTGACAACTTGTTGAATCTATACGTTAGTCATGGGCATGCAGTCTTAGCGACACTTGTACTGCAACTAATATGAACCATACATATACTTCAGGAACTCAATATAACACTCACTCTAAACGAAAGCTAAACTGAGGATGTAGCAGAGACTCTATATTTAGACTGTCAGAGTCAGGGGGATGAATTCGGATTAGCATGTAAGTCAGAGTTTTGAATGAACCAAGCTGTCCTCTGTGGCTCAACACTGATACATAGAACAGACACCAGGGCACAGACACAGACAGGATCACACACACTGAGCTACAGACGGGACGACAGGCAAACACACGGTTGCCTTTAGCACCCTGTTCAATAGGTTGCTCTGCTCCACCATCACCAGTCCCATAACAACCAGTAGAGGTACAGTATATACACATTTTATACAATGGGTGGGTCTAATCCTGAATGCTGATTGGTTAAAAGTGCATTCCAGCCGGTGTCTATTCCACAAGTTTCCACCTGCTAAATCTATACACATTTTACCACACACTCACATACCTTCACTACACACATCAACATGTTCAGCTAAGAAGTCAAGTAAATGTTAATTGAAGGTCACTTCAAGATTTTTTGTCACAACTGAATGAAATGCTTTTCCAATCTGGATATATTAAATCAAGAACTACTCATTGTCACGTTCCTGACCTGTTTTCTGTTGTTTTGTATGTGTTTAGTTGGTCAGGACGTGAGCTGGGTGGGAATTCTATGTTGTGTGTCTAGTTTGTCTGTTTCTATGTCCAGCCTAATATGGTTCTCAATCAGAGGCAGATGGTAATCGTTGTCCCTGATTGAGAATCATATATAGGAGGCTTGTTTTGTGTTGGGATTTTGTGGGTGTTTGTTACCTGTCTCTGTGTTTGTGTTCTGCACCAGATAGGTCTGTATCGGTTTTGCACATTTGTTATTTTGTATGTTGTTTGTAGTGTTTCACTTGTTATTTTATTAAACATGTTGAACACTAGCCGCGCTGCACTTTGGTCCAATCCTTGCTACTCCTCTTCGGATGAAGAGATGGAGGAAAGCCGTTACAGAAACACCCACCAAACCCGGACCAAGCAGCGTGGCAACGGGCAGCAGCAACAGCAGCAGCAGTATAAGGAGGAATGGACATGGGAGGAGATTCTGGACGGAGAAGGACCCTGGGCAGAGCCAGAGGAGTGTCGCCGTCCCAAGGCGGAGCTGGAGGCATCTAAAGCGGAGAGGCGACGATATGAGGAGGCAGCACGGAAGCAAGGCTGGAAGCCCGCAAGTACAACCCAAAAATTTCTTGGGGGGAGGCTAAAGGGTAGTGTGGCGAAGTCAGGTAGGAGACCTGCGCCAACTTCGCGGGCTTACCGTGGAGAGCGAGAGTACGGGCAGACACCGTGTTACGCAGTAGAGCGCATGGTGTCTCCTGTACGTGTTCATAGCCCGGTGCGGGTTATTCCACCTCCCCGTACTAGCCGGGCTAGAGTGAGCATTGAGCCAAGTGCCATGAAGCCGGCTCTACATATCTGGCCACCAGTACGTCTCCTTGGGCCGGCTTACATGGCACCAGCCTTACGCATGGTGTCCCCGGTTCGCCTACATAGCCCGGTGCGGGTTATTCCACCTCCCCGCACTGGTCAGGCGACGGGGAGCATACAACCAGGTAAGGTTGGGCAGGCTCAGTGCTCAAGGGAGCCAGTACGCCTACACGGTCCGGTATATCCGGCGCCACCTTCCCGCCCCAGCTCAGTACCACCAGTGCCTACACCACGCACCAGGCTTCCAGTGCGTCTCCAGAGCCCTGTTCCTCCTCCACGCACTCTCCCTGTGGTGCGTGTCTCCAGCCCAGTGCCTCCAGTTCCGGCACCACGCACCAAGCCTCATGTGCGTCCTCAGAGCCCTGTACGCACTGTTCCTTCTCCCCGCACTCGCCATGAGGTGCGTGACCTCAGCCCGGTACCACCAGTGCCGGTACCACGCACCAGGCCTATAGTGCGCATCGAGAGTCCAGTGTGCCCTGTTCCTGCTCCCCGCACTAGCCTTGAGGTGCGTGTCTCCAGTCCGGTGCCACCAGTTCCGGCACCACGCACCAGGCCTACTGTGCGCCTCAGCAGGGCAGAGTCGGCTGTCTGCCCAACGCCGCCTGCACTGCTCGTCTGCCCAGCACCGTCTGAGCCATCTGTCTGCCCAGCACCGTCTGAGCCATCTGTCTGCCCAGCACCGTCTGAGCCATCCATCTGCCCAGCGCCGTCTGAGCCATCCGTCTGCCCAGCGCCGTCTGAGCCATCCGTCTGCCCAGCGCCGTCTGAGCCATCCGTCTGCCCAGCGCCGTCTGAGCCATCCGTCTGCCCAGCGCCTTCTGAGCCATCCGTCTGCCCAGCGCCTTCTGAGCCATCCGTCTGCCCAGCGCCTTCTGAGCCATCCGTCTGCACAGCGCCTTCTGAGCCATCCGTCTGCCACGAGCCATTAGAGCCGCCCGTCTGTCCCGAGCCATTAGAGCCGTCCGTCAGTCAGGAGCCGCTAGAGCCGTCCGTCAGTCAGGAGCTGCCAGAGCCGCCAGCCAGTCAGGAGCTGCCAGAGCCGCCAGCCAGTCAGGAGCTGCCAGAGCCGCCAGCCAGTCAGGAGCTGCCAGAGCCGCCAGCCAGTCAGGAGCTGCCAGAGCCGCCAGCCAGTCAGGAGCTGCCAGAACCGCCAGCCAGTCAGGAGCTGCCAGAGATGCCCTACAGTCATGAGCTGCCCTACAGTCATGAGCTGCCCTACAGTCATGAGCTGCCCTTCAGTCATGAGCTGCCCTACAGTCATGAGCTGCCCTACAGTCATGAGCTGCCCTCCAGTCATGAGCTGCCCTCCAGTCATGAGCTGCCCTCCAGTCATGAGCTGCCCTCCAGTCATGAGCTGCCCTCCAGTCATGAGCTGCCCTACAGTCATGAGCTGCCCTACAGTCATGAGCTGCCACCCAGTCCGGAGCTGCCACTCAGTCCGGAGCTGCCATTCAGTCCGGAGCTGCCACCCAGTCCGGAGCTGCCACCCAGTCCGGAGCTGCCACTCAGTCCGGAGCTGCCACTCAGTCCGGAGCTGCCACTCAGTCCGGAGCTGCCACTCAGTCCGGAGCTGCCACTCAGTCCGGAGCTGCCATTAGTCCGGAGTTGCCCCTCTGTCCGGAGTTGCCCCTCTGTCCTGAGCTACCTCTCTGTCCTGAGCTACCTCTCTGTCCTGAGCTACCTCTCTGTCCTGAGCTACCTCTCTGTCCTGAGCTACCTCCTAAATCATGTGGGGGCCTTGGGGAGGATTCTTAGGCCAAGGTCGTGGGCGAGGGTCGCCACTCAAAGGACGCTAAGGAGGGGGACAAAGACAGTGGAGGAGTGGTGTCCTCGTCCTGCGCCGGAGCCGCCACCGCGGACAGATGCCCACCCAGACCCTCCCCTTGAGTTTTAGGGGTGCGCCCGGAGTTCGCACCTTGAGGGGGGGGGTTCTGTCACGTTCCTGACCTGTTTTCTGTTGTTTTGTATGTGTTTAGTTGGTCAGGACGTGAGCTGGGTGGGAATTCTATGTTGTGTGTCTAGTTTGTCTGTTTCTATGTCCAGCCTAATATGGTTCTCAATCAGAGGCAGATGGTAATCGTTGTCCCTGATTGAGAATCATATATAGGAGGCTTGTTTTGTGTTGGGATTTTGTGGGTGTTTGTTACCTGTCTCTGTGTTTGTGTTCTGCACCAGATAGGTCTGTATCGGTTTTGCACATTTGTTATTTTGTATGTTGTTTGTAGTGTTTCACTTGTTATTTTATTAAACATGTTGAACACTAGCCGCGCTGCACTTTGGTCCAATCCTTGCTACTCCTCTTCGGATGAAGAGATGGAGGAAAGCCGTTACACTCATTCTGATAAATCAAGGCTGTTAATGTAAATGAGAACTCAATTGAGGCGTAAGTGAAGTGTACACGCTCAAATCATCACATATGAAGATTGTTAAAGACATTGGATGACAAAGACGCTGGAGAGACAACATAAATAACATGTTAAAATAACACTTGAAAAAAACACCATGTCAAATTCATTAGCAACCTCAGACAGCTGATATGCACATACTAAAGAGAGGTTTCTATGAACACCTGGAGTTAGTCACTGATTGAGATACATTTTAAGATTTAAAACATTGTAATTAGATGAAGAGCAACATTCAGAAAAACTTTTGTAATGAAACCATAGACAAACAGGAAGATGATATGCGTCCCAGTTGACAACTAACAATAGGATGACTGAAAACAAACCATAGCAGGTGAAGAGGAGTCTCTAGCGAGCCCCAGTCCAGCTGGTATTGTAGGTCTATGGTTTTTGGCTCCCTGTCCAGCTGGTATCGTAGGTCTATGGTTTTTGGCTCCCTGTCCAGCTGGTATTGTAGGTCTATAGTTTTTGGCTCCCTGTCCATCTGGTATCGTAGGTCTATAGTTTTTGGCTCCCTGTCCATCTGGTATCGTAGGTCTATGGTTTTTGGCTCCCTGTCCATCTGGTAACGTAGGTCTATAGTTTTTGGCTCCCTGTCAATCTGGTATTATAGGTCTATAGTTTTTGGCTCCCTGTGCTACAGGACCAAGACTTTTGCCCTCTTTCCCAACAGGCACCTCAGGTTCTAGACTTTTAGCCGCCTGTGACTCTGGGACCACAGAACCAACACCTTCGGAACCCTGTGGCTGCTGAGCTACTGGACCTTGACCTTAACCCCCCTTCCCATCTGCCACTGCAGCAGGTCCATAGCATTTGGCTCCCTGTGATTCTGGACCAGCAGGACCAAGACTTTCGGCCTCTTTCCTAATGGGTATCTGAGGAATTAGGCTTTTAGCCCCCGGTGTATGGGATGCCACAGGACCAGAACTTTTGACCCCTTTGCCATTTGGAGCTGCCGGTCCAAAACATTTGGCCCCCTGTGGCTGCTGAGCTACGGAACCAGAATTCTTGGCTTCCTTTCCCAGTGGAGCTGCAGGTCCATAGCTTTCGGATCCCTGTGCTTGAAGAACAACAGGACAAGGGCTTTTGGGCCCCTTCACATCTGGCAATGCAGCAGGTCCTTGGCTTTTTGCTCCTGTTAAATCCTGTGCCACTAGACCTTCGCCCTTATTACCCTTTCCAGCACCCCTCAAACCTCCCGCAGAGGCACCTGGCAGACAAAAGCTTGTCACCATTCACTATTTATTAATTATTTGGGACCTGGAGAAGGCTCAAATCGTATGCATATCCCATTGGCACATTTGTGGCTGAGGGCAGAATACTTTCACAATAATGAACTATTGGCATATACAGATGTTTTTGTTATTTAAAAAAATTCTCAACATTTTTTTTAACTGCAAAAACTGAGACAAGCCTTAAAGGTATAGATTTCAGGACTTTGGCACAAAGCACTTTATCTACTTCTCCAGAGTCAGATGAACTCATGGGTACCATTTTTATGTCTGCGTCCAGTATGAAGGAAGTTAGAGGTAGTTTTGCGAGTCAACGCTTACTAGCGTTAGCGCAAAGAGTGGAAGTCTTTGAGATCAGCTAGCATTCTTCCTTTATACCTCTAACGTCCTTCATACTGGACACAGAGACACACATTTTTTATCCACGAGTTAAGTAATCTGACTCTGGTGAAGTAGAGATTGACCTTTTATTTGTTGTTGATATTAAAGAAAAATAAAGATCCATTGAATTGCAGGTCGTATAGGCCAATTCTGTTGCTTAATGTAAACATAAAACTAATCTCTAGTTCTGGCTCTACAACCACAGTTTCTGGTTCTATGACTACAAATCTCTTCACCCAGCCACAAGGTATATCCACGGGGTTGATTGAAGACAGACCATTGTACTTGAACACACTTTAAAACACCAACTTAAACAGTAGTACAAATCTTCCAAATTACACTTCATGGGCCTTTTTCTCCAGGTCACTCAGCACTCAATACCAAACAACCATCCTCTGACAGACTACATATAGGACAGCGTGACAGAAAAAAGACACACAACACTGACAAGATGAGGGGCGATCGTCCGAGATTAACGATGGGCCTAGGTTAAAGGACACATCATCAGCCATATTAAGACACAGACTAAGACAAACAACAACAGATGACAACAAAAGCCACAAGGGAAACAACAGACGCAAAATAGACTAACGTGAAAATATACTCTCTGAGGGCATCCACTGGCATAAACACACGCCCACATGGAGGTCACACACCTAACAAAGCATTGCCATCAAAAACTCTAAAACTTCAATGGAACACACCAAGACCAGTCTCCATGTGACATTTATAGACAAAGACACACAACAGTCAACATCAGTGGGTGACAAATCCACCTGATGGACAGTGAGAAACGAAAATGCAGAAGACACAGACTTGACGGACAAGCCGGAGATCATTTACAGGGACAATTACACAATAATCTTAGCGGCAGGGGCCTAGTGGTTAGAGCATTGGACTAGTAACCGGAAGGTTGCAAGATCAAATCCCCGAGCTGACAAGGTAAAAATCTGCGGTTCTGCCCCTGAACAAGGCAGTTAACCAACTGTTCCTAGGCCGTCATTGAAAATAAGAATTTGTTCTTAACTGACTTGCCTAGTTAAATAAAGGTAAAATTAAAAAAAAAAAAAACATCCACAAGACTCACAAAACATCCACGTCAAACCGTAAGCCAATTGGATATACCAGCGGCTCGAGCACTGACGCTGAAACCTTGAAAGCACTTAGTAAGTATAGAGAACCAGATCAGAGAAGAAGGAAAGGCCACCAGGTGGAACGTTGAAGTTCTAGACTAATTATTATAAAGAGATGACATGAAAACAAGGAAAGCGAGGTTTACCCTGTTTGGATGGTTTAGCACCCTGTCCAGTGGGAACTCCTCCAGCTCCTGCAGCATACCCTGGAGACCACAACAGTGGTTATTCAAAAAGATTCACCCAAAAACCAACCAATAAAAAGACTGGAGTCTGAAACCCAAAATGAATCTAGAATTCTATATGACAATGTGATTTCAAATATCATAATATTGAAAATAGAATACTTTGATCATCGTTAGGAGTCACTTTCTAGTGATTGGTCAAGAAGACCCAGGACAAACACATGCTGTTAGAAAAACCCAAATCCCTATACAAAGTTAGGAACAAAACCCACAACCACAACATGCTGACAGGGGCTGTGATCCACACATGGCAATAGATATTGGCATGGTGTCTCAATAGCATTCAAACAAAACTATGACTGAAAATGATACCTACACATATGTAGACAGTATGTGAACTTACACAATCAATATCATGATTGTGGCAAAATGTGTCTACATGCAACATGCACCTTTACAGAAACTGGGACAAAGACACACATAGACAGACAAACACACAGGGTAGCAGATGTTTACCATTGGGTTTAGCAACCTGTCCATTGGGCACTCCAGCTCCTGCACCATACCCTGAAGACCACAATAGTGATTACTCAACACTGGCGACTATAGGATGGACTCATGCAGATACGATGCTCTGATCCACGAACATAACCATACTTTCATACTTTACTACTAACACAATTGCAATCACACCACAACAAAATATATATGGCTGCCCACTTGAAAGAATTTGGCAGCCGAAAAATAAAGACAACCATTGATGGTAAGTAGATAGACACCTGTTAATACACTGAGTAAACAACATGCATTTACACCATGTCTGACTGAATCAGCGAAAGGCATAAATACTGATTACACAGAAGAGATTGAAAACGGCAACACGAAGAGCAGACATGAAGGCACAAAATGAAAAACGCAGGTAAAAACAAACAAACATGAATGTGGACACGGACGGACACAGCAGGATTGGAAAGTTTACCCGGTTTTGGTCCCTTAGATCCCTGTCCATTGGGATACCCAGCTCCAGCACCTAATGTTTGCAAAGGGGCACTGTCAATTGGAATTATCAAACTCCACATGCAGGGTACTAGGTACAGAGACTTTGCAGCAATCAACCACTTTGCTTGTACAGATGTAGGATCTTAATTTCAGCCAGTTTGCGACAGGAAATGTGAATTATTATGTGGATTAGAATTCATCTTTAAGAGTAAATTGACGCACCTATGCATCAATCTAAGTAACATTATTAAAAAATTCCCAACAAAACCAGTCAGTTTAATGGACATTTATGTAGGGGTTAATACATTTTTCAATGGGGCAAATTAAGTCTGAAATTTCAAAGTGGAAAATCTTTTTAAAACTCAAATTTTGCAAATTAAGATCCTACATCTGTAAAGCCAGTTTACAGATGCTTGCTGTCTATGTAGGACCCGGCTGGCTAATGTACACTGTACAGTGTACAGTATGCAGATGACAATTTGTAAGATGCGTAATATGGAAATCCCCACTGATTTATTGATTGGGATTGACAGTTTGTTCAATGAATTAAGTGCTTGAGGTGTGAGCTGTAAAAAATATGAACCCTGGCTTGTAAAATAGTAGACTATATTATTGGCCTTTAGATGGTTCAGGCCAGCAGGGATTGGCTGCTTACCTGGTCGTGGATAGCCTCTGGCTCCAGTTCCAGCCCCGTAACCTAGCAACAAGACAAGTAGCAAGGTCAAAGAACATGCAAAACATAACTCTTTACAACATGTCATTTAACCACATAACCACAAACAGAAAGCTTAAATCTCCACCGCTGGAGTTTTTATTATTTTATTCCAAGGTTACATTCTGGTTTATTAGATGAGAACCAATCTGCACTCACAGACAATGGCACAAATTCAACTTAACTATGATTAGATCCAACAGACAGAGACAGAGGAGACGGACTTGAGGATCTTAAATATTGTGTGTTCTATACAAACAAATACCAGGTAACAGAACAAACACGTACCTGGCTGTGTGCCATAGCCATTACCACCGTATCCTGACAAACACAGACAAACAGACAGATGATGTTTACTCAGCATTGTTAGTACAAACTTTGGAATAAAACATCTCTTGTCCTGAATGTCACACTGACCTCCACCTCCACGTGGTTTCCCACCCTGTGAGCCCAGTCCGGCTCCCGCCCCCATTCCTTGGCCATTTCCTGCTCCCAGACCAGCACCTACAATCAGACAAATGGGAAGAAGTCATATTATGTAGACATTTATTAAAATAAATAAATAAATGAATGAATATTTAAATCAACAAGGAAAACTGCTGCAAGAGTTAGACATTTTTGGCATATAACCATTGTGGATTTCATCTTAACAAGCCTTGTTCAGAGACTGTTTGTTAAGTAAAGTAGTAGACATTACCATAGCCTCCCTGGCCTCCGTTACCATATCCTCCCCTACCCCCGGCCCCTCCTGGGCCTCTGTATCCCCCTTTGAGAAAGACAGTGGAGACATGTCACATATTGATACACACAAATAACACATTAAACAGAGTAGAATAACACAAGCTGAATCAAACAGAGAATACTTACACTGAGAATACAAAACATTAAGAACACCTGACACAGCCTTTACCTGGATTCACCTGGTCAGTCTATGATCCCTTATTGATGTCACTTGTTCAAGTCACTTCAATCAGTGTAGATGAAGGGGCCTCAGGTTAAATAATGATTTTTAAGCCTTAAGACATGGATTGTGTATGTGTGCCTTTCAGAGGGTGAATGGGCAAGACAAGAGATTGAAGTGCCTTTGAACAGGGTATGGTAGTTGATGCCAGGCATACCGATTTGTGTCAAGAACTGCAATGCTGCTGGGTTATTCACACTCAACAGTTTCCCGTGTGTATCAGGAATGGTCCATCACCCAAAGGACATCCAGCCAACTTGACAAAACTGTGGGAAACATTGGAGTCAACATGGGCCAGCATCCCTGTGGAACACTTTGAACACCTTGTAGAGTCCATGTCCAGGCGAATTGAGGCTGTTCTGAGGGTGGGGGGTTCCTAATGTTTGGTACAGTAGACTCAGTGTACGTGGTTTAGCCTTATCTTTGAGAAACTCACCTCCTCCAAGCTGCTGAGCCCCCCCTGGATAACGACCACCTGTGATTCATTAGAAAGACAGGTCATGATGGTACATAAATTCAATTATGAATGATGATTGGCAGCACTAAAAATATAAATATGGCAATCAATCAATATTACCCCCAGCTCCTCCGGTTTTGGCGGGCTTGGCTCCGTAGCCTCCCTGTATCCCAAGAGCACCAGCCCCTGGAAGACCACAACAAGACACCACAGTGAGATATGAGACATCAGTGATCAGTGAGCACCATAGCAGAGCATGTTTCTCTATGGTGGGAAAAAACTCTAAACATTGTATCATATGAGTCTATATTAAATCATTAATAAGGAGAATGAGCATTGCAATACAGAATCTAAGTCAGATTTCTCATTGAAGATTGCACCACTTTCAGTTTTTAATTAATTCTAAAAATGACAGACAACTTAATCTGAAGCTATATTTAGTTGAGCAAATTAGTTTAGACCATGCTCAAGACGGGTCAATTGAGTGCAGTTCTGAGATAAGACAGGATCTGTTAGGGGCTCAGAAATGTTGGTGGAAGTTCCACTGACCTCCAGCTTTTACACTTCTCATTCCTGCACCCAGAGAGAGAGAGAGAGAGAGAGAGAGAGAGAGAGAGAGAGAGAGAGAGAGAGAGAGACAGAGAGAGAGAGAGAGAGAGAGAGAGAGAGAGAGAGAGAGAGAGAGAGAGAGAGAGAGAGAGAGAGAGAGAGAGAGAGAGAGAGAGAGCGAGAGAGAGAGAGAGAGAGAGATGTGGGGGTGGGGGAGACAGACAGACATACAGAGACTAATAATTGCACTTACCCCTGGGTAGCATTTTCCCCATACTGCCACTTTGAGGTTTCACTCCTAATAGAGATGAAAAAAACAGAATTGCAAATCACTATATGAAGTATGCTATGCTGCTATGCTGTGGTTTGGAGAGAGATGAAGGCCTTCATCGTTTCCTGTTGGCCAGTGCCAGTGTTCCACCGTCCATAACGTAAGCATTTGAAACACTACAGCTGATTAAATATTAAATGATGTCATCGGATGATGAGTAGTGTACATCTCACTCCCATCCCATGCAAACTCAGCTCCAACTGGGCAGCTTGAGGGAAGAGAAACAGACATCTCCATTGATGGAGTGGAGAGACAGACAAAAAGGAGGGACTGTGTGCAGGTTGTAAAGGCTTCTTTCACAACAGGTTGTCAAATTTGGACCGCTGCTGCCACCTCACCTTCCCATGCTTTGATTCAAAGCAATCAGACGAGATGAAACTACAGAGGCTTAGCGGGGTCAACAGACTTGGAGCAGGTCCATTTCACAGAGGTCCAGGCAGCAAGGACCACGTAGGCCCATTTTCTTCCCTGATCTGACACGGTCATTGGAAATTTGACACGTAAATGTCAGTTGGGTGGTTTTGCAGAGATATTTGAGCATGATACCCAAGTTGATTCCTGATAGTTTAGCAACGTGTCTACAGCTATCTGTTACTCAGCTGTACAGGTGTAGGATCTTAATTGGATCCTCATGTTGCAGGAGAAATGTCCTGCAATGCATGAAATGTGAAACTTGTAGTGTATTTGAGGTTTGTAATTTCTACTTTGAAATTTCAGACATGATTTTCCCAGGAAAATATCAATTAATTATAATCCACATAATAATTCACATTTCCTGTTGTTGCAGGATTATTTTCCTGCTGTAGCAAGCTGACTCAAATAAAGAGCCTACATCTGTATGTTGACAGGCTTTCCAGACCTCTCAGATAAAGTCACCAGAAACATGAAATGCATGTTGTCAGGGTTAAAACAAAGTAGTTACTCTGAATTGCTCAAATGTTCCATACAATTGTTTTCATTTTATCCCCAACTATTCAATTAAAGCAATTATGCTGGCAATTATTTTCAGATTTTCTCTGTGAATTTTAGAGCTTCTATTTTTAGAAGAGAATTTGACTACATGCGTCAAAGGAATTTCACAACTAGGGAATTAATGTTATATTAAACATATCTTATAATTCAAATGTTATTTCAATTTAATTTGGACAACTGAAATTGGCAAGTTTTTTATGGAAGTTGCAAGTTGTGCGTAATAGGTAACTAAATGTGGGCCACAATGCAACACATCCAACAACAAAAATAGTTCACGTTTTATATATGAATATAATATGAATATTATACATGCATAACCATTTAAGTAATCAAACTACACTTGTTAAATATTCTTATTTTTTTAAATCTAAGTTGAGAAACAAGCAAATCCATAATTTACAGAACAATACAATATCTCCGGAAACTACTATAAACTATTAAATAATTAACATTTAAACATTTAAGTCCAATTTACACTGCTGTGCACTAAGCAAGCACCAGTGAAGATTTAAGGTGGTAACAAGCAGTCCTGTGCTGACACCTACTGTACAGTGTTTCACAACACAACGTAATGTGTCTGAATGCTATTATAATAATGTTCTACAAAGACAGTCTTGAAACTACTTCAACATTAATTCTAACTATTAATTAAAAATACAATTTCTGATGTGCCAACTCTACAATTTAAGAAATGATGGTGGCATGTCTTAATCTCTCTTTCTATCCTTCCCAATCCTCACACAAATGTGGGCCTTACTTCTTATCTCTCTCTTCTCTCACCTGTGATCTACGTCCTTCAGACAACGTTCTCACTTTCTCGCATATTCTGTCATATTCCCTCACATCCCTCTTCCACATTCCTCTCATCCCTCTTCCATCAGCCATTCTATCCTCCAAACAGATAGTATTGGTTATGTCTCTTACCTCCTTGTAGTGTGTGCTGTGCCAGCCATAGGACCAGCGAGGTCTGAAGGAGCGCTTTTACCAGCATGGTGGAGGAGACCTGGTTCGGCAGAGAGAAAAACAGGCAGAAAGACAGACAGACAAGGAGAGAGAGAGAGAAACTGGCCGGCTGGACAGGGGCACAGCACAAGTAGACAGCTCCAGTGTTTGCCCACGCCTTAAATACGATTCTGGTTTTGATACCCTCCCCCTGACCAGCCCTGCCCTCTACCCTGCAATTGGCCATTGCTGCACCGAAGCACCTGCCCCATTTCTCCCTCTCTCTCTGGACAGGCAGTCAGGCCCACCGCTGCCCATCCAAAGACAGTCCACATCAGGTTGCTGATCAGCTGGAGGGCTGCCAGCCAGTATATTAACATGGCAATGTGATTTGTGTGTGATGAGCGGGATAAGACAATGCTTCAAAGAGGTGATAAGTGTGAGATCATGGTTTAGATCAGGGATCATCAACTAGATTCAGCCATGGACCGATTTTTTCTTGAGCAGATGGTCAGGGGGCTGGATCTTAATTACAAATAATTTGTAAACTGCAAATTGACCGCAAGAAGCCCAAATAGATATAATATTTGACTTAAACATTTCAAACCTTCCTTACATTTGTATACGATCACGTGTCTCTCTATTATGCATGGGAATCACTTGGAGCTGATTTTCTGGTGTTTTTATAGTCTTTTATGTCTAACAATAAAAAATGTAATGCATAATGTTGCTCAGAAAACTTGGGGGGGGCAAATAAAACCACCCGCGTGCTAAATTTGGATTGTGGGCCTTCAGTTGAGGAAGTCTGGTTTAGATGGGGCAGTAGGACAGAAGGGCATTTTCAGTATGACAGTGTTTTAAAAAAAAAGTATTGTTAATGTAACCTTTATTTAACTAGGCAAGTCTATGTGTGTTTTACAGAGGGGAAGGATGGGAATGTGTATACATTCAAGGTGGCTAGCCTTGGAAATCCACTACATTGGACTGGCTGTATGATATTATTACATAACCCTATTACATAATGACATCATATTTATAACATTTCTGAACGAGAACTTATTATATTTATCAAAACACATATACTTAAACAAGTACATAGACCATACACCCAGAAACAGAAACACCCAATAAGCTGAAATCCTTCTCCAAGAGAACATGTATACACCAGGCCTTTGTCCCTGTTGTTCAGTTCTACTCTGTAACCCCTCCCCTTTTTAACTCACATCCTGACCATAAGGAAAGAACCCTCAATGGCCGACTGCCTCTAATAACCCCTTCAGACCCCTCCTACCCCCTCCCCACCCCTCCTTAGAATTAGTGACCCCTTCAGACCCCTCCTACCCCCTCTCAGAGCCTCACGGTCACGCCAGCCCAGCATGAGCTCACAGCGGCAATTTACAGTGACAAAACAGTGCATGAATCACTATTCTGGCTGGAGGCAGCAAGAAGATCCTAAGAAAATGTAGAAGACTGATAACATTCAAGTAGCAATCCAATCAAAACCAATAAACAGACAACCCGGTTACCCCCGCCCCCCAAAACTCTTCTCATGCATTGAGCTCATGTCTGAATTTATATGCAGTCAAGCAAATTTTTGAGTACAATGGTTTTTTGAGTGATATTGTTAGTATGTTCCTGTCAAGCCAAGGGCAAAGGGAAGCTGTTTTAGGTCTACCTCGGGTTAGTGGAGACCAGTGGAGGTTGGTGGGGGGAGCTATAGGAGGACAGTCTGATTGTAATAGCTGGAATGGAATCAATGGATTGGAGTCAAACGTGGTTTCCATATGTTTAATGTGTTTGCTACCGTTCCATTTATTCCATTCCAGCCATTACAATGAGCCCGTCCTCCTATAGCTCCTCCCACCAGCCTCCACTGGTGGAGACATATTAGATGGACACAGACAGACAAAAAGCTAATTCTTGTCAGTGATGAGCGCCAATGTGATGAGATGCTGCCAAGAGAACACACGCTCAGAGTGTCTGATGTCATCTCCACATACTGCACTGTTTACAGAGAGAGGGCTGGAACAGGCACACATAGAACACACACATATTGCAAACTTTATTATTTAGCAGATGCAGTTATCCAGAGCAACTTACAGTAGTGAGTACCATCATCTTCATGCAGGTCCCCCGTGGGAATTGAACCCATAACTTTGGCGTTGCAAGCGCCATGCTCTACCAACTGAGCCACAGTGGAGTAAAGTACTTAAGTAAAAATACTTTAAACTACTACTTATGTCGTTTATTGGGGTATCTGTACTTGTCTATTTACATTTTTTACTACTTTTACTTCAATACATTCCTAAAGAAAATTATGTACTTTTTAACTACATACATTTTCCCTGACACTCAAAAGTACTAGTTACATTTTGAATGGTTAGCAGGACAGAAAAATTGTTTAATTCACAAACTTATCAAGAGAACATCCCTGGTCATCCCTACTGCCTCTGATCTGGCAGACTCACTAAACAGAGAACATCCCTTGTCATCCCTACTGCCTCTGATCTGGAGGACTCACTAAACCCATTATTCATTTGTAAATGATGTCTGAGTATTGGAGCGTGCCCCTGGCTATCCGTCAATTAAACAAATCTAAGAAAATGGTGCAGTCTGGTTTGTTTTACATAAGGAATTTTAAAAGATTTATACTTTTCCTTTTGATGCTTAAATATATTTTAGCAATTACATTTACTTTTGATACTTAAGTATATTTAAAACCAAACACTTTAAGACTTTTACTCAAGTAGTATTTTACTGGGTGACTCACTTTTACTTCAGTCATTTTCTATTAAACTGTCTTTACTTTTACTCAAGTACGACAATTTGTCACGGTTGTGTGGAGAGACGGACCAAGGCGCAGCGTGATTAAAGTTCCACATATTTATTTAAGCAAAACTTCCAAACAAAAAAAGAACCGTGACTTCAGCAGTGCTACATGCACTAACTCAAAACAATATCCCACACATCAGGTGGAAACAGGGAACCCTTAAGTATGATCCCCAATTAGAGACAACGAACCTCAGCTGCCTCTAATTGGGAACCATACCAAGAGCACCAACATAGAAATAATAAACCTAGAACACCCCCTAGTCACGCTCTGACCTACTATAACATAGATAACCAAGGGCTCTCCATGGTCAGGGCGTGACACAATTGGGTACTTTTTCTACCACTGCTGTGCCACACGGGAATACATATATATGTAGAAAACAAACACTCGGGCAAACTAACATAAACCTCTATACACAACAGTCCAGTCCACTGACAGGTGTAATATAAATGGATGGGGCTGTTGCTCTGGGGAGAGAGATGACGATGATGAAGAGTGGTAGAGAGAGCTTTCACAGTCAGGTGGAACAAACTCAACCTGCTCTGTGTTCCAAACAAGACCCACTGGGTTCATTAACGACCGTCTTGTTTTTACTAAACAGGTGTGACTGTACGCCTCCTAAAAAATAAGGGAAAGGGAAAAGAATGAGAACACGCAAACAGAATGTCTGAAATTTACACAAACAGCCTAGAAAAAGGCCCAGTAAATTGCAGGATAAATATGACATCATTCTAGAGTAGTTTGTTTCTGCCAGGCACTGTAAGGCTCAGTGAAAAGCATGTTGGTATAAATGTTTAATGTGGAAACCTGTGCAACCAGGTTGAAATATTCCTCAATGCCACCTTCTCTCTTAAAAGATTAAAATGATTTTTCCATAATTTTTCTACAGTGGGACGTTGTAAAAATGTTCCTTCAAAATAACCTGTCTAAAACCTTTTATTACGCTGTTTGTACTGACCATCTCTCTTAGTTTTCACCTCAGTTCGTAAACAAGAGGCATTGGTCCATCCATGGGATTGTGGTTCCTCATTGACTCACACATGATCTACGGCCTTCTACACTTCCTCTGTGCTGTGTGAGGGCTGCTACCACTAACACACACTGTCCACCTACACCTCCATGACTGCCGAATATATGATGATATAAAACATTAAAATAGTGTATATGGCACCACGCTGATATCCAAAACCTTACACAATATACAATAATTTAACGAGTGGAATTCAAAGATCTCTGGTTATTTTCCTGATTATATAGAACTGAAAGCACACCTGCATATTGTTTCTCATAGTGGTGCTCAGAATAGAAACCCTAACTTCATAGACATAAATGATTAAAATTACTCCCTCACCCACGTTTGACCTCTGCATGTATATTTTCTGGTCATTTCACTCATGGGGACCTTTTTGAAGACATTGTCCAAACCCACAGCTTCTGTGTGGTCAGTGCACTGCACAATTAATGTCAACACAATACATTGATGAGAGGTTCCAAAGAACACTGGTTATTTTCAGAGAAAAGAGAGGCAGAAAGAGGGAAGAAAGAGAGAAGAAAGAGAGGGAAGAAAGAGAGAGGCAGAATGAGGGAAGAAATAGGGAAGAGGGGGAAGAAAGAGGGAAGAGAGAGGCAGAAAGAGGGAAGAAATAGGGAAGAGGAGGAAGAAAGAGGGAAGAAAGAGAGGCAGAGAAGAGGAAAGAGAGAGGGAAGAAAGAGGGAAGAAAGTGTGAAGAAAGAGGGAAGAAAGAGAGGCAGAAAGAGGGAAGAAAGTGGGAAGAAAGAGGGAAGAAAGAGAGGCAGAAAGAGGGAAGAAAGAGAGGCAAAAAGAGGGAAGAAAGAGACGCAGAAAGAGGGAAGAGAGAGGGCAGAAAGAGGTGGTATAGACAGTGTTGGCTCTTTGAGGAAGTGAGAAGAACAGGGTATGCAATGTGTGGACAGACATCTGGACGGCTATTTATGTGTGGTCAGTCAAACTGAAAATACCGTGCCTCACTGAACACACAGACTGAAACAGAGACAGGAAAAACACACCATACCATGGAGACAACCTCATAGTTGGTAAGGAGGAGGGGGCTGAACAGGTAGTTCCTGCAAACACAACACACGATGAATGCATACACCTACACTGATGCAAGAACACACACTGAGACGTCGCAAGACAGCAGCACTGGCATACATACATAACAATCAGTCAATTCTTAGTTTCTGACAGGTTCTCACATGCCTGTTAGGTGTGCGTAGATGTGTGCATTCAAATTATTTTCAATCATGTTTTTCATCTCTTAGGATTGAGGTAAATGCCATTATTAGTGTGTGTGTCTGTCTGAGATAACCTGTGCCCACTACATCTGTCCCAGGTCCTCATTCATCCTCTGAATGTCAATAACCCATCTCTTCAGACACATGTTTCATACCCAGACAAATATGGTGCTGGACACATGACATAATTATTTGTCATGTATTTTTTAAATTGCTTACCGCAGTTTAGCCCTGAGGTTCCAGAGTGTTAGGCCTACGTGGTTTTATGCTCTTCGGGCATTATGCTGCTTCAGTCTCGTAAGTTGCTCTGGCCACAGCTGGGGGTTCTCAATATTAGTGTTCAACTCTGTGTAGCATATCAAAACTGAGTTAAGAGAACACAAAGAACCACAGAAAGGTCTGAAAAGCATGCTCACCTCCCTAGCTGTACAGGTGCAACGGACATACCAGAGGATGTGGCTGAACCAACAGGTGATGGTTGTGTCTGATGACAAATCTGTTTGCAATAAAATATCCCTCTGACAGACCACCATGCACCCTCTCACAGATGGACAACTCAAACAGTCAATATTTGCAGTCAAAATCCATCACTGCAGTATTAATGGATATAAAAACCTTGACAACAGTAGTGGAACAGAGAGATGCAAGGGAAGCTTTTGTGTAGATACGTGACTCAGGATGCCCGAGCTGGATCCTCCAGGACACACAAATCAAAGACAAAAAGCTGACCAGCAGCAGGGATATTTTTCAGGGGGAGTATGGAATCCAACATGAGCTGCACTATTACCTATACTCTTAGAAAAAAAGGGTTCCAAAAGGGTTCTTCGGCTGTCCCCATAGAACCCTTTTGGGTTCCATGTAGAACACTCTGTAAAAAACAACAACTATTATTTCAGTGTAAACTCAAACAACTGAAACCAAATATTAAATATGTAGCAAAAATAATAGACCTATATATTTTTTTATTATATAATCTTTGAGAACTAACAATCACCAATATAAAAGCAAAACATTCAGGGGAATAGAAAATTCCAAAAACAATGCATTTAACAGTATTGATGTTGTTAATAAATTTGAGCAAAAGAACCAGCCATGGCAAAATGCATAGAATTGCAGGAATGTATCGATAAACTGCTAAATGTTCTCTCAGCTACATGGCAGAATATGTATAATCCAGTGGAGGCTGCTGAGGGGAGGACAGCACATAATGGTTGGAACGCAGCAAATGGAATGGCATCAAACACATAGAAACCATGTGTTTGATGTATTTGATACCATTCCACTCATTACGCTCCAGCCATTAACACGAGGCCGTCCTCCCCAATTAAGGTGCCACCAACCTCCTGTGGTAGAATTGCTTAAAAAACTGCATCTATATCTTTCAACGCCACGGCAAAATGTGTAGAAATGCAGGAAATGCATCTCGGCTCCATGGAGAAATTCTGAGAATTGCAGGAATTGGCTTAAAAATGCAGGCCGGGGGCAGCAGGAGCAGGGGTGCCAGGAGGTGGAGGTGGTGAGTGGGGCTGTTTAAACAGTCCTATAGAATCCAGACTGATGAAACAGAGAGGAGAGGGAGAGGGTCACATACAGACGGGCCGGCCTGTCAAAACATCATGACTCTGCCAAGCTCTCAGTGAGAAAGAATGGCCAAGAGTCTAGCTGCCGGCCCAGTTGGGTGATCTACAGTTTCCTGCCCCATAGGCCAGGCACACAGTAATGGACAGCTCCATTAACACTGTAATAATTACTGCCTCTTATTCAGACTGAGATAACACACTGGGCACACTGCGGCATTTCAACATGGATAATTGGGTAATATTTGGTTGAGACATTGACCAATGAGGTTACAACCTATATTCACCCACTCAAAAAGACAGACAAAAGTTAGTTGGATTTGCATTGTGTTATTAGTATGCTTTCAAAAAGCACAACCAAATTCCAATGGAAAAACAATGTCTGAGTTTTGGTTTAGTTGTCACCCAAATGTCTATCACTGCACTTTCAATCATTTAAAAGCACAGCAAAGTTCAAATGTCAGATATTTATTTATAGAACAGATGAATGTGATATCACTGTGTTTCATCTAATAGTACAACCAAATGACCTGGATTGCAATTGAGATTACATTAAAATTACATGGTGCAAGTGATCAATGCCGTTCGAGATTCTGCACAGATTATTACAGCAATTGTGAAGATCTCCACAGACCTGCGATGACCTATGCATGCTATCTTGATCATGCACTCTTTATATGATTACATAAGAAGAAATGTATAGTTACAGTAACTTCAAAATATTACTAATTTTAAGGTTGAATGTTACATTTCTTTGTAAAATAGCTTTAACTTTAGGTTATTTACGAAATTACAAAAGTAATTTTGGTTGACAACACAACCAAATATCAACATTTAAAGGATATGTATCTACTGCTTGGGTAGTTCCATCTGAGCTACTGGCTTATCCCATTCTTTAACTTTTATTTTTGGTTGAGTTGAAGACATGAATCCAACATATCATTTGCTAACTTGGGCGAAGTTAATAGGCTATGTATTGTATTTCAAAAGTGATATTGAATTGGGTTTGGTTGTCAACACAAATAAAAATCTATATTTTAAGGAGATTTCTCTTCTGATTGGATATTGCCATCTGTGCCACTGACTCAGTCTGGCTTTAATTCCAGTTTGTCTACAAATTAATAATTGATATGTTGGATTCACGTCTCCATCTCAACCAAAAATCTAAGTTATAGAATAGGACAAAATCAAATCAAACTTTAAATGCACTTTAAATAAAGTTTGATTTGATTTAGTCCTATTCTTTAAATTCAATTTTTGGTTGAGATGTAGACGTTTGGATCTCCTTCAAATGTTGATATTTGGTTGCGTTGACAACCAGACACAATTCAATATAACTAAATATCATTACATTTTAAATCAACCAGAGCTTGAACCATAGGCCTATTGTATTAAAAAAAAATGGGTTGAATTGAAACAATTGCTGTTGATTACTTTGCAGGCCTAAATAGCATCAGTAATGATTGATAAAGTATGGTCACATTTCATTTGCTCTGTTCAACCTACACTTTGGAATGACTTCGATAGTGACACAGAATATATTTTCGATTTTAAGTGGAGATCTCTTAACAATCGTTCTCACGATAGCACATTGGTAACAGTTGGTGATACATTTTGTGGCTAAGTAGGGCTTACTTAAAACCTTGTGATGGGAGACCAAAGGGTAACTGTAAATGGATCAAATCTCCAGTAGGAGGTGCTGCCAAGCCTATTGTTTTGTTTTTCTGACAGTTCCTTCAGAAAGTATTCACACCCCTTGTCTTTTTCTACATGTTGTTGTGTTAACGCCTGAATTTAAAATGGATTCATATTGAGATTTTTTGTCACTGGCCTACACATAATACCCCATAATGTCAAAGTGGAATTATGTTTTTCGAAATTGTCCCAAATGTATTAAAAATGAACAGCTGAAAAGTATTGAGTCAATAGGTATTCAACCCCTTTGTTATGTTAAGCCTAAATAAATTCAGGAGTAAAAATGTGCTTAACAAGTCACATAATAAGTTGCATGGACTCACTCTGTGTGCAATAATAGTGTTTAACATGATTTTTGAATGACTACCTCATCTCTGTACCCCACACAAACAATTATCAGTATGGGCCCTCAGTCGAGCAGTAAATTTCAAACATATCCAACAACTAAGACGAGGGAGGTTACCCAATGCCTCACAAAGAAGGGCACCTATTGGTAAAAAAGCAGACATTGAATATCCCTTTGTCTCTATAAAGATCCAGGCATCCTTCTTAATTCAGTTGCAGGACAGGAAGGGAACCGCTCAGGAATTTCTCTATGAGATCAAAGGTGATTTAAAAAAAAACGTTACAGAGTTTAATGGCTGTAATAGGAGAAAACGGAGGATGGATCAACAACATTGTAGTTACTCCACAATACTATCCTAAATTACATAGTGAAAATAAGGAAACCTGTACAGAATACAAATATTCCAAAATCTGCATCCTGTTTGCAACAAGGCACTCAAGTAATACTTTTAAAAATGTGGCAAAGCAATTAACTTTTTGTCCTGAATACAAATTGTTTTGTTTGAGGCAAATCCCACACAACACATCACTGAGTACCACTCTCCATTTTTTCAAGCATAGTGGTAGCTGCATCATGTTATGGGTATGCTTGTAATATATAAGGACTGGGGAGTTTTTTAGGATAAAAAAAATAAACAAAATGGAGCTAAGCACAGGCAAAATACTAGAGGAAAACCTGGTTCATGCTGCTTTCCACCAGACACTGGAAGATGAATTCTCCTTTCAGCAGGACAATAACCTAAAACACAAGGCCAAATTTACACTGGAGTTGCTTACCAAGAAGACAGTGGATGTTTTTGAGTGGCCGAGTTACAGTTCTGTCTGAAATCTGTCTGAAAATCTATGGAAAGACCTGAAAATGGTTGTGTAGCAATGATCAACAACCAATTTGACAAAGCTTAAATAATTTTGAAAATAATAATGGGCAAATGTTGCACAATCCAGGTGTGGAACACTCTCAGAGACTTACCCAGAAAGACTCAAAGCTGTAATCGCTGCCAAAGTTGCTCTACATAAACAGTTACGTAAATGTGATATTCCTGTATTTCCATTTTCAATACATTTTCAAAACTCAAAACTTCAAAAATTATGGGGTATTGTGTGTAGTAAAATACATTTAATCAATTTTGAAAATGTGGAATAAGTCAAGGGGTATGAACACTGTAACATTGAAAATTACATTTTTTTAATGGTACAAATTCAACATATTTTATACAAGGTTTGCCTTGTATAGCTACCACTATGTTGAAATTTGGTTACCATAATGACATAAAAACAACAAATCCATATATTTCCACGTAGATTCCATGTCACAATAAGTTGACAAATTATGTTGAAACAACATTGATTCAACCAGTTTGTGCGCAGTGGTAATCCGTATTGAGACAAGGGCCAAGGGGGTTAGCCTATATACTGTTGCATTTAGATGAGTCTGTTGGCAACTTGGCATGCTAAAATCACCTCATAATGAACACCTTTCAGCCCCTACATATCCATAAAATGATCAGTCCAATCAGTCCAATGATGGTAGAACTCAACCCTTCCACTGTTTCCCAGCTATTTAACCACTGGTTACAATAACTGAGTATATTACATCATTTGACACCTTAAGACCGAACTAAAGTCCGCCATACTCGATTTTAAGACCATAATTGAATTTTAGTCTTGCTCCTGACGTTCAGTTATCAAGATTATCAAGCTCTGTCAGATGAATTCACTCAATGTGAAAAAAATATCATACAATAGACACTTAACCGCCTTTCTCTCCACAGACACCTCCATTTCCCTGTTGACTCTCAGTGACGGCATATGGAAGATTCCACTATAAAGCCCTCACATCGCTCCCCGTCTCCGTCTCCATTCCAAATCCCCTGCTGACTGAGTCAGACAGTGACAATATTGATGGTGTATTCTCAGTATTAAAGGTTTGTTTTAGTGTCTACAGCCAGGGTTACCCCACCAAAACAGACAGGCAGGGTCTCTGTCCAGCCACTTAGAAAACAGAGTGAGATAGTCTGAGGGATACGTGTCTATGCTTTAGCAACTCTATGCATTTTTCTTTCTTTATTATTTCTCATGTTTTTTGTATATACTATTTTGATATTGACTACTGCACTGTTGGGAAGAGCTTGCAAGTTAAGCATTTCACTGTACTCGTGACAAATAAAACTTGAAACTTGCATCCTTTTGCATCAGCTGGTAGTGCATTGTCCTTATTTTGTGTATTGAATTACACTGAACAAAAATATAAATGCAACATGTAGTGTCGGTAACATGTTTCATGAGCTGAATTAAAAGTACCCCAGAATTTTTCAATACGCACAAAAACCTTATTTCGCTCAAATTTTGTGCACAAATATGTTTACATCTCTGTTAGTAAGCATTTCTACTTTGCCAAAATTATTCATCCACCTCACAAGTGTGGCATATCACAAGTGTGTGCTGGGGACAATAAAAGGCCACTCTAAAATGTGCAGTTTTGTCACACAACACAATGCAACAGATGTCTCAAGTTTTGAAGGAGTATGCAATTGGCATGCTAACTGCAGGAATGCCCAGCATAGCTGTTGCCAGATAATTTAATGTAAATTTCTCTACCATAGAGAGAAATTTAGCAGTACATCCAACCGGCCTCACAACCGCAAACCACGTGTAACCACGCCAGTCCAGGACCTCCACATCCGGGCTTCTTCACCTGCGGGATGGTCTGAGACCAGCCAGCCACGCGAACAGTTGATGACACTGTGTGTTTGCACAACCGAAGAATTTCTGCACAAAATGTCAGAAACCGTCTCAGGGAAGTTCCTCTACGTGCTTGTTGTCCTCACCAGGGTCTTGACCTGACTGCAGTTCGTTGTCGTAACTGACTTCAGTGGGCAAACGCTCACCTTTGATGGTCACTGGCACAATGGAGAAGTGTGCTCTTCACAGATAAATCCCGGTTTAAACAGTACCGGGCAGATGGTAGACAGCGTGTATGGTGTCATGTGGGCGAGCGGTTTGCTGATGTCAACGCTGTGAACTGAGTGCCCCATGGTGGCGCTGGGGTTATGGTATGGTCAGGCATAAGCTACGGACAACGAACACAATTGCATTTTATCAATGGCAATTTGAATGTAGCGAAATAGCGTGACGAGATCTTGAGGCCCATTGTCGTGACATTCATCTGCCGCCATCACCTCATGTTTCAGCAGGATAATGCACGGCCCCATGTCGCAAGGAACTGTACACAATTCCTGGAAGCTGAAAATGTCCCAGTTCTTCCATGGTCTGCATACTCACCAGACATGTCACCCATTGAGCATGTTTGGGATGCTCTGGATCGACAGTTCCAGTTCCCGCCAATATCCAGCAACTTCGCACAACCAATGAAGAGGAGTGGGACATCATTCCACAGGCCCCAATCAACAGCCTGATCAACTCTATGCGAAGGAGATGTGTCGCGCTGCATAAGGCAAATGGTGGTCACACTAGATACTGACTGATCCACTCCCCTCCCATTTTTTAAGGTATCTGTGACCAACAGATGCATATCTGTATTCCCAGTCATGTGAAATCCATAAATTAGGGCCTAATGAATTTATTTAAATTGACTGATTTCCTTATATGAACTGTAACTCTTGTTACAATTGTTGCATGTTGCGTTTATATTTTTGTTCAGTGTATAAGTAAACGCAGTACTGTTGGGTGCACATGTTTGCATTAGTGAACATAGTGAGAGATTGACTGTCCCCACAGGAAATTAAACCTCTGAACCTTTTGCCCTGTGTCTTGACCAGACCCCTCCCACTTTACACCCACTCCTAAGCATCCTCTCTCTGACCCTTCTGCGTCATTATCTCCACATCTCTACTGCCCATCTCATTCCCCTGATAGCTGTTTCCACATGTCCTCTAACTCTCAATATTCACTTTCTCCCTGCATCTCTATCTCTCCACATCCAAGGCAGTATATCTACCCTGTCTATGCTGTTTGCAATTTCCACTTTCATAGAATTTCACATGAAGGTGTGTCCTTACAGAGCTTCTTTATCTTCCATCCCTCACCTCTTCCCTCTCTTCCTACTGAACGACAGTCAAAACCTCTAAAGGAAATATTCAAGCCTTCGTGCAATCGGCAGAGATGAAAAGCTTTCCAACAACGTAATAGTCACAGGTCTTGATTTTAAACGTTTCTACTTCACCTGATCATGATTTGCCTAGTCCCAACCTCATTTGCTACCCACCAGACAGTGTGTGAAAAATACAAATGAGCCCTGGTACTGTCCAAGACAGTGATGCAGAACAATGTTTAAATTCAGTTCAGGGTCATAAAAAATACAGACAGGAATTGACGGACTAGCTGTTCGAGGCGCCCTCATCAAATGCTCAGTATACTATGTTTTCAAGACCCATGTTGTAATGTTTGGATATGCAACTCTGTACCACTACAAAATGACTCTAAACAACAATGGATCACGCCTCACAATACATCTGATACAGACAACATGGATGTGACCATGGTTAACCATGTCATTTCTGTGACTAAACCAAGACAAAGAAAGAAAATAACTAGAAAGAATTTGGTTGAGTTCTTTTTGTCTGGTGTAAGCGTGAAGTGACTTTATTGGGGCAGGAGAACTGAACGGTCTATATCAGACCCAGGAGCCCCTCTGGAGCTGGCATGGCCTGATTCGACTCGTCTAACAGGGCACATGCTCTCAACTTATTGTCAACGCTATGCCAGGGTGGCACTAACTGCTCACGCCATCTCAATCTTTATCTTGGCATTTTGAAAGCATACAGTCATAGTGTGCGAGCTTTGCGTGTGTGTGTGTGTGTGTGTGTGTGTGTGTGTGTGTGTGTGTGTGTGTGTGTGTGTGTGTGTGTGTGTGTGTGTGTGTGTGTGTGTGTGTGTGTGTGTGTGTGTACACTTGAACATTGTTGAGTCTAGGTGTCTCAACGCAGTGGTGTGTGCCAGGTTCACATAAACAGGTGTATGTGGTAAGAGAGAGCTGGAAAGAGTGGAAACATGGGAATGTGTGAGACTGATTGTGTGCTTGAGTGAACAATTTCGAAGAAGTGTGTATGTGTGTGTGTGTGTGTGTGTGTGTGTGTGTGTGTGTGTGTGTGTGTGTGTGTGTGTGTGTGTGTGTGTGTGTGTGTGTGTGTGTTGTGTGTGTGTGTGTGTGTGTGTGTGTGTGTGTGTGTGTGTGTGTGTGTGTGTGTGTGTGTGTACACACTTGTGTGTGTGAGTGAATGTGTGTGTGTGTTTCAATGTAAGCCTTGATGAGTGCGTACGCACAGTAAAACATAACATGTGCCTACAATAACACAGGGCCAGACGGCCAGACTGCTTGCCTGCATGACTGGCTAACCCTAACCCTGACAGGCTGACTTCACGCCTGGCTCTCACTGCTGTTTGCATTGGAGCTGGAAGCTCCTCAGACAGAGACGGGAACACTCAACAAATAGTGTGAAAATAAAGGATTCACACTTATAAAAGGACAGGCTGGCTCACACACAGACACAGAGGAAACTCACATGGTTACACACATCATATACACACAGACACAGAGGAAACTCACATGGTTACACACATCATATACACACAGACACAGAGGAAACTCACATGGTTACACACATCATATACACACAGACACAGAGGAAACTCACATGGTTACACACATCATATACACACAGACACAGAGGAAACTCACATGGTTACACACATCACACACAGACACAGAGGAAACGGACATGGTTACACAAATCACACACAGACACAGAGGAAACTCACATGGTTACACACATCATATACACAGACACAGAGGAAACTCACATGGTTACACACATCACACACAGACACAGAGGAAACTCACATGGTTACACACATCACACACAGACACAGAGGAAACTCACATGGTTACCCACATCATATACACAGACACAGAGGAAACTCACATGGTTACTCACATCACACACAGACAAATGGACATGGTTACACACATCACACACAGACACAGAATAAACTCACATGGTTACACACACATCACACACAGAGACATAGAGGAAATTCACAAGGTTACACACACATCATAAACACACAAAAAGACAGTCTTGTAGGCTGAAGAGGAGTTGAACTGATTTCAGGGAACTAATAGCCGACTGAAAGTAGGTAAAAAAATATTTGGGAAAATACAATAAGGCATAATTTTCTCTAGGATCACATATGGATGTTGAGGGAGAAGTAATAGGCATCTAGGCAAGTTAGAGAAACACCAAACAGGAGGGTGAAAATCTTTGTCAATTGGATATCCTGTCATAGGCACACAATGCCCCATCTGGTGGTCAGTAAAAATACTGTACCCAGACTGTAAAAAAAAAACATTGAGTTGGTTGGTTCACTATCAGTGGCGTGCATTCATGGATGCCAAGAGAGGCCAGGCTTCCCCACAAAATTCACCAAGATTTTTTTGTGTTTAATCCTTTTCCTTCAAATCACAAGAGGCTGAATGTACAGTCGTGGCCAAAAGTTTTGAGAATGACACAAATATTAATTTTCACAAAGTCTGCTGCCTCTGTTTGTATGATGGCAATTTGCATATTCTCCAGAATGTTATGAAGAGTGATCAGATGAATTGCAATTAATTGCAAAGTCCCTCTTTGCCATACAAATGAACTGAATCCCCAAAAAACATTTACACTGCATTTCAGCCCTGCCACAAAAGGACCAGCTGACATCATGTCAGTGATTCTCTCGTTAACACAGGTGTGAGTGTTGACGAGGACAAGGCTGGAGATCCCTCTGTCATGCTGATTGAGTTCGAATAACAGACTGGAAGCTTCAAAAGGAGGGAATCATTGTTCTTCCTCTGTCAACCATGGTTACCTACAAGTAAACATGTGCCGTCATCATTGCTTTGCACAAAAAGGGCTTCACAGGCAAGGATATTGCTGCCAGTAAGATTGCACCTAAATCAACCATTTATCGGATCATCAAGAACTTCAAGGAGAGCGGTTCAATTGTTGTGAAGAAGGCTTCAGGGCGCCCAAGAAAGTCCAGCAAGCGCTGTCTCCTAAAGTTGATTCAGCTGCGGGATCGGGGCACCACCAGTACAGAGCTTGCTCAGGAATGGCAGCAGGCAGGTGTAAGTGCATCTGCACGCACAGTGAGGCGAAGACTTTTGGAGGATGGCCTGGTGTCAAGAAGGGCAGCAAAGAAGCCACTTCTCTCCAGGAAAAACATCAGGAACAGACTGATATTCTGCAAAAGGTACAGGGATTGGACTGCTGAGGACTGGGGTAAAGTCATTTTCTCTGATGAATCCCCTTTCCGATTGTTTGGGGCATCCGGAAAAAAGCTTGTCCGGAGAAGACAAGGTGAGCGCTACCATCAGTCCTGTGTCGTGCCAACAGGAAAGCATCCTGAGACCATTCATGTGTGGGGTTGCTTATCAGCCAAGGGAGTGGGCTCACTCACAATTTTGCCTAAGAACACAGCCATGAATAAAGAATGGTACCAACACATCCTCCGAGAGCAACTTCTCCCAACCATCCAGGAACAGTTTGGTGACGAACAATGCCTTTTCCAGCATGATGGAGCACCTTGCCATAAGGAAAAAGTGATAACTAAGTGGCTCGGGGGAAAAAACATTGATATTTTGGGTCCATGGCCAGGAAACTCCCCAGACCTTAATGGGTCCCGTGTGGCTCAGTTGGTAGAGCATGGTGCTTACAACGCCAGTGTTGTGGGTTCTATTCCCACTGGGGACCAGTACGAAAATATATGCACTCACTACTGTAAGTCGCTCTGTATAAAAGCGTCTGCTATATTACAAACATTTAAACATTTTTAATCCCATTGAGAACTTGTGGTCAATCCTCAAGAGGCGGGTGGACAAACATTAACCCACAAATTCTGACAAACTCCAAGCATTGATTATACAAGAATGGGCTGCCATCAGTCAGGATGTGGCCCAGAAGTTAATTGACAGCATGCCAGGGCGGATTGCAGAGGTCTTGAAAAAGAAGGGTCAGCACTGCAAATATTAACTCTTTACATCAACTTCATGTAATTGTCAATAAAAGCCTTTGACACTTATGAAATGCTTGTAATTATACTTCAGTATTCCATAGTAACATCTGACTAAAATATCTAAAGACACTGAGGCAGCAGACTTTGTGAAAATGTATATTTGTGTCATTCTCAAAACTTTTAGGCATGACTGTGTACTGTATCTCACCGGAGAAAGCATCCGAGCAAGTGAAACAGCGCCCCTCTGACACTGTATGTGTAGTTCCAAAAGAGTATGACATTGTAGCCATCTGTAGCATTGAATGCAAAGGAAGCCAGCGAGCATTTGACCTCCCATGATGAAAAAAGTATAAAATAATAGCCAGTCAGCATTGAGCTAAACTGAGTGAGCTCAACTGTGAATGTTCCTAGCGCACCAAAAAAAAGTGTCAAGGGAAGCCAACTTGGATTTGTTGTGACTCCTATTAAATCGTATGGAGAGCATAAGTCATCGGCAGAAACAACTTGAATTGTTGCATCTCATTGCGTTGTTGTCCTCCTGTGGCTAGCTAGCTAGCTAAAATTGTCCCTTTCCTAAATTAGCCATGTATGGAGATAGGGATTTAGACTTGTGGTTTTACTTAATTCTCTGTACTGGCCAATGATTATTACTCCGATTCTGATCCAACCATTAATTCATACATTGTGCCCCTGGCCTGAGAGGATGGACATTCAATATGTAGCAAGATTTAGAAGGCTATTGTTAACTAGCTAACATGGTCCATGAAAGGAAGTTAGGCTAGCGAGCAAGCATTTTAGCCAGGTAACCTAAGACAACAACAATACATTTGTATACTGTATGACAAAGTGATAGATCGTTTCGTCAACATGAAAGAGAGGAGGATGGCATTGGCATTTCTCTCCAAGTGGGGTGAGTCAACATGTTTATTCCTCTTGCACGAACGAGCACCCACGCACACAGAAATCAGAAACATCAACAGCCACATCATATTTTGCTTACGTAGATTGGAGTGAATGTTTTTGGTATCTTTTAGTTGTCACTGTATTAGACTAAGCATAGGTGATTTGATGATGTTGAAATGTTGAAGTTGAAATGGTGCTGGAATAGTGGAGGCGGTTGCTGTTTTCTTTGCGACTTGCGGTAACTCACAGTGCTTCTAAATCCATAGTTGTTTAGTGGTCCGAAAATGTTGGAAACAGTAACTTGCTTGACCCTGCTGTAGGTCATGTAACTGTTTGTTACATGCAATATGCTTTGTGGACTTCACAGGACAGAGGTTGCTTGTCGGTTTTGTGATGAAACAAAGCTGTAGTTGAATGTATTCTGCCACTGTGTCTTCTTATTGTCTCGGCCTTTAGGTCTATATATCAAGGCCGCAAGGCACATGAACTAACAGGTTATAGAGCAAACAATGCAATTATTACAACACATAGGTTGTAATATGGCTTTTCTTACCCACGCACCGCTACTGTTCTGATATGATATTTATCTATAGTGAAGTAATACAACACTTCTAGACCTATTTGCTATCTCGTCTTTGAATGTCAATATTCATAATTTAATTTCAAACCCAAATGTGCAGCATTAAACCTATGGTTCTGTCAGCTTCAATACGGTAGGCCTACACCACGGACACTATTATCTGACATGCACACACACACGCACACACACACACACACGCACACACACACACGCACGCACGCACGCACTCACGCACGCACACACGCACACATACACACACACAGACAGACACGCACACACGCACGTCCAGCCCAACTATGAGAGAGATAGCTCAACATTAAGCAATACAAAGTTCAGGCTGCAGTCTGTAGGTATAGAACGCTCACTGTCTAGGAAGAGGCATGGGTGCTGCACTGTGACTGCCACTGACTAACCGGCCGCAGATCAGGGCATACTGTTACCCTGTGACACACAGTGAGAGCTATTTCTGAACTTGTACAAGTTCCAGCTGGACCAAATTCAAGTCAGACTTCAGTAAATTAAAGGGACAGGTCAGCTGCACCATGATTAGCAGACACACCTATCAGTCATATTCACAACTTCCGATTGTACACGGGCGGACACCGCCCATTCTCTATGTACAACTGAAGTATAGTTGATGAAAATACATTTATCTACAAATGCCAACCCTATGAAATTAGGCATGCTGAATTGCTTGACACATTAGCCTTCTTGTGAACTCTTAAACAAAAACATAAAGGAAATACAGACCATCTATTTCAAAGCTTCATCAGACGCTATTTTCCCACTTCAGACCTTTTCCCGCCATCTGATCAACATGTGATGGCGTTCATGGTAATCTATCAATCTCACGTGCATGTGGTCATGCGCAGAATTAAATTGAACAAAACTGGGACCTACTACTATTACAGGTGTAGGATCTTAATTTTAGCCGGTTTTAGTGTAAGTGCCTAGTATATCAAGTTTATATTTGGTCAAGTGCAAAAGTGCCTAGCATTTACACAGCAGGAAAATAATCCTGCAGCAACAGAAACTGTGAATTATTATGTGGATTATAATTAGCCTAATGTATATTTTTCGTAACGGAAAATCAAGTCTGAAATTTTAAAGTGCAAATTACAAAGTTCAGAAGTTTTAAATTTCCAGCATTGCAGGAAAGTTCTCCTCAAACAGGGTGATCCTACTCCTCCTGTACACTGCGTTGGTTTGATAGGTCTACCGCAGATTTTAATGAATTTTTCAGTACACACACAAACGCACGCACGCACGCACGCACGCACGCACGCACGCACGCACGCACGCACGCACGCACGCACGCACACACACACACACACACACACACACACACACACACTCATGTGCAGTTTACAAAGAGACAAAAACACAACAGACAATGTCAAACACCCATTCCATTCCTTCTTCCTCTCTATCACAGATCTTCCCTTTTGCACTTGACCAAATATAAACTTGATATTTCTTGGCAGACAGACAGGTTGCAACGGGGAGGAGTCTCACAGTTCTGTTCAGTCCAGGACAGGCTGAAGGACAAACAGACACAAAGGTGCAGAAAGAGAAAGGGACAAAAGACTGACCAACAAAATTAAAGGTGAGTTAAACTTTTTGGATAAAGATCAGAAAGTTTTTACAATTTTATGGTATTTGTTTAATTTTTTCTTCCCAAGTGTTTCTCATTTCAGATCACCAGTAATATCAACAGGCCTATGGCATGGCTTCTGACTGTTTAAAACTTTACTTTTCTTTTAATTTAGGTATTTAAAACCCAATATTTATAAAATGTATTTGACTTCATTTGAAAATGACTAGGTTAGACATTTACTGTCAGTTAACATGTATTGTGAGCCATTTTAATGGGGTATCTTATCTATGAAGGTTTATTGAGAGCTTTAGCTTGACCTACTTACTGTGTGTGCCATTGCTGGGGTAGAGGAGCCACAATACAAACCTTTGACATAGATAACGTGTGGGCCTAGACCTGGATTATTTCATCTTGTCTATAGGGTGTAATAAATGACCTATAAATATAATAGCACTTTTCTAAAAGGAATAAATGTACACATCTGAACATAGCCTACTGCCTCTCTGTCTACACAAACATGGAAACTAATTCCCAGTTCTATCCTCTGTCCATTGGTTTAAAAGTTGTCTGTCTGTACTCCACAGGAATGGCGTCTCCTGCATCGATGGCGGCCCGCAGGGTATTAGCTGCTGCATCACACGCAGGCCATGAGGGAGGATCAGGTGTGTGTAACGTACTTAACTCCTCATATTGTGTTATATTCTCTCTGCTCTACTGCCTGCACCTTTTGTGTTGAGTTGGGCTTCTGGGTTTAACATTAACAGAGGTTTGTGGAAAGTTGGCAGTCTTCCTCTTACATTCATTAAATGTTTGCGCTCTGCTGTATTTAGGCCTGTCAGGTGACTTACAAACGTATCATATTGTAATTGAGGCGCTTCTGTCCTGCATGTCAGAGCCTGAGACAAGGAACCAAGGCCGAGTCACTGAAATCTGAACTGGATCATCAGTGTTTTGGAGCTGCTCTGTTACTTAGTTATGCTGGTGTTGTGATGTACCCAAGCCTTGATAACTCAGGGTCACACAGAACCGTTGAGTCTGATCTAGCGGAACTGGTTTGAACTCCACAGCTAGGACCTGGAAGATCCTGTCGTTTGTGTTGGCCCTACCTGGTGTGGCCGTCTGCATCGCCAACGCCTACATGAAGATGCAGCAGCACTCCCATGAACCCCCTGAGTTTGTGGCCTACTCACACCTTCGCATCCGCACCAAGGTGATACAGGAGGCACTCTGATAACCAACAGACTATAGCCACATCCTCAGACTAACTTCACTCATAGTTAATCATCTACATGTTAGGATTGGTAGTAGTAGTGGGATGTCTTTCTGAACATAGGTCTAGTTTTATCCAATCTATCCTGAATGATGAAAACAACTTTCTCTTTCAGAAATGGCCCTGGGGTGATGGCAACCACTCTCTCTTCCACAACCCTCATGAAAATGCTCTTCCTGAGGGTTATGAGGGCACCCGCCACTAAGGGAACCTCCTAACTCTATGCTGATCATCCACCTTCCCTGATTGCTACATGTTGAATAGCTCTAATCTATAGCTCTAATGAACCTGGCATTATGCTACTGACCAAGGGGCCAATTAGCAACACTACTGACTGTGGTGCTCCCAGTCAGATAGAAATAAAAAATATACTAGTTTTACTGTATCACACACAGTGAGTGGCTTCTCATTTGTTTACCTCCAACTGTCTGATGTTATTTTGTGTAAGATGAATGGAACTAGTATGTAAACATACATTAAATACTTATATTTCAGTTCTGAACCCCAAACATACATTGAGGACAAGACAGACCAAAACAGACGTTGGCTGTGCGTAGTGGGTGTGGCCTTGCTCTTGCCTCTGACCACAGAACATTGGCTGTCATTTTCTGTTCATTTCCTGACAATTCTAAATGTTGAATCACCACTGTTCATCTGAGCACTTAGCAGGTGATCTAGTGCGCATGGCCAACATTCGTGTTGATCTGTCTTGTCCTTTAGATACAGTAGGCCTTTTCAGACAGGACAAAAGAGAAAGACATGTAAACAGATTTATTGAGAAGCGTGGATTCACATGAGTGAAAGCTGATGTCTGTTATCTTCACCTTGCAGCTCCTCTTAAAGTTCTATTTATTTACAGCATATACAACACCCAATCCCACCCTGATTATTAGTCATCCAAGTCAATACAGGTCATTTACAGGACAGCTCTGTGTAAATTTCAAAATCAAACTGAAAATATAAAAAAAGTTAACATTACATGCAACAAAAGTATTTAGCATATTACATTATGCTAATGTTTTAATTATAATACAACTTCGTTTACAGTTCACCATGACATAAAAATGATTATCCTCATGATTCATTGTCTGAGAACCCATCCCTTTAAATGGCAGCATGACTCCTTTAAATATAAATGTACTATTCTGAAGAAAATAATTCAAACTTCAATTACTTTGTAAACACCAATATTGGAATATAAAGGTTATTTGTTGTGAGACAAAGACAGATATTCACAAGGAAGGAAGGCTAATCATGTTGTAAAGACTTTTGAAAATAAAATACATTTTCACAATGGCAAACGTTAACTTCAGTGTCATTGGAGAGACAATCACATGATCTCATACCATCCCTAATAATCTCCTATTTGATCCTCTCTTCACCTCCATCACCACCCAACACCCCTCTTTCCTCCTAGCCCTCCCCCTCTCAGCTCAGTGCCATGGTGGCCAGACTCACTAGGTCACGTTTCAGAGTCTCTGTACAGTCTGCCTCTCTGGCCAGTCTGCACAGGCAGTCTGCAGCCAGGGAAGAAGGGCGGGGCTGGGAGGAGCCCTGGGAGCCCAGCAGTAGGGACAGGCAGACCCTGCCCAGTTCAGGATAGCTGTACCGCTGGGAAAACCAATACATCTGTGGTAGGAGGGTCCATCTCCCAGGACCAACTTTAGAGTCCTGTACAGAATCCGCAACCTTCTGTGTGTTTGAAACACTCCGCAGTTTAAAACGTCTTTTGCAGCACTTTGAGGCAGTACTTGATTTCAGTGGATTGACACAAGTCTCCAGTCCTGAGGTTGTCTTTGGTGCACTATTGCCCTTCTGGCCTGGTCCAGGGGCAGAGTGCCGTCTACCCTCTGTCTGCTGACAGGGTTGGAGTCCAGAGCCATGTAGTGACTCAGCTAGGCCTGCTGTGACTGTGGGGGCCAAGGAGTCTGTCTGGGCCTCAGAACCACTCAACTCTAGTCCAGATGTGCGGTTTGCCAGGCTCTCGTCAGCAGACTCTCCCTCTGACCCATATTGGTCCATGTTAGATGGAGGCTTTTTGCCAACGTCTGCATTTCGACCAGCATTCTTGGCAGAGCAGGACAGCAAAGACACACACAGATCCTCCACCTCCCTCTGCAACTCTGTCACCAAAAACCTACAGGCCCCCATCATCGTCTCAGCTAGGGGGGTCTTCTGGAAGCCCTGTGCCTCTGGTGAGGGTTCTTCTGCCCCGTCTCTCCAGACACCCAGTCCTTCAGAGGCCAAGGATCCCAAAATCTGACACTCTCCTCTGCCTTCTCTCTCCGTCTCATCCCCCTGTTCCTCTGCAGTCTCTCCGTCCTTGTTCAGGCGACAGCCATGCAGATAGTGCAGTACAGGTAGCAGCATGCCTTGGCTCACATCCCTGATGGGGATGGCCTCCCCAGTTCTCCCTTGAGCTTCTCCAAAGCCCCCCCTCAACAGGGCCCTGAAGTACTCTGACCCCACCACCTCGGTTTCCTCCGCCCCAGCCACTGTTTCCCTATTGGCTGACACCTGGCTCCCATCGTCCAGCAGGAAGAGGAGGTCAAAGGTTGAGTCATTGTAAGGACAGATATTGACCAGACGAGGCTTTTTTAAGGGAGGGGGTGAAGCTTTACCGGTTTGTGAGACTGACAGGGGTTTGATAGGACTGAGTACCCTGCACCTTCTTTTAGCCAGTACTGTTTTGGGGCAACCCATCAGACTAGAGAGGCATCCAATCAGCAGGGAGAAATATAGAGAGTGGAGCTGGGGGGCGGAGACATGTTGCGGTGAGTTGAGACAATCTGAGAGGAGTCGTCGGCATTCACTGGTGTGATGGTCTTCCTCTTCCTCGTCCTCATTACATCCAAGGGGCTCCAGAGCCAAGAGTAGACCACCGTTGTCTAGAAGAAGTTTCTTCAAGAGAGCCTTGTTACTGTTAGGGCACACAAGTTGATGTCAGATTACAGTTGGTATACATTTCAGAACATTCCACCAGTGCCATTTCACACAAGACAATTTGACTTACCCATTTATTAGTGGTAGAGACAGTGCACAGTTCAGCTTGTCTGACTCTGAGCCTGACAGCATCACATGGCTCAGGACTCCAGAACCAAATCCAGACTCACACTGAACGCGTAGATTACTAAGCAGAGCAAGACCTAAAGACATATGCACAAGAGATTATACCCAAAACGTTACAGCAGCACCATTACACAAATTAAAAACCAAACTTTATGACCACGTACATCAATTCAACTTACCAAGCTGTTTCACTTTGGCCTTGACCCTATCAGTCTGCCTCTCTCCAGCTCCCCAACTCTCAGGGTCACTCCCTCTCTGGACCAGGTGGTGGCGGATCAGAGCCACTGAGCCAGTCCTGACCAGCGCCTGCAGACAGTTGGGGTTGCAGCTCAGCCGGCACAGCATGCGGAAGCACCTGCCGCTGGGGTCCTGATGCTGGCTGAGGTAGAACAGTAGGCCAGAGATGATGCCTGAGTTGACCAGAGCAGCGCTGGGGTCCGTGGCGTGAGAGAAGCGTGAGAGCAGCAGCAGGATGGGAGACTCTGGGGCCCAAGGCTCAGGGTGGTAGGGGTGGTGGTAGGCCTGGGGTCGGGACACTGTGGGAGGGGTGTCGAGGGGCACCACACTGGAGCGGGTGGTTGAGGGGACACGTGGCCTTTTCCGTGGAGGGGAGGAGAACTTGGATGGGGAGACAGAAGTGAGGGGTGGGATAGTGGGGGAAGGGAGAGAAGAGATAGAGGAGCCGGGCTGGGCTCGGGGGGTGGAGGTAGAGGAGCCGGGCTGGGCTTGGGGGGTGGAGGTAGAGGAGCAGGGCTGGGCTCGGGGGGTGGAGGTAGAGGAGCCGGGCTGGGCTCGGGGGGTGGAGGTAGAGGAGCCGGGCTGGGCTCGGGGGTTGGAGGTAGAGGAGCCGGGCTGGGCTCGGGGGTTGGAGGTAGAGGAGCCGGGCTGGGCTTGGGGGTTGGAGGTGGAGCAGGGCAAAGGGATACAGGGAGACAGATCAGCGGTTTTTGAAGGAGATGACATGTGGACCTGAGCTGGAGAACTCGTTGAGGTAGAGGGGGTGGATTGACTCCGAGATTTGGGTGCGGATAAGGGAGTGGAGGAAGGTAGTGAGCGGGTAGGAGATAAGCATTTTAAAGGGGAATGACAGTCAGTGGAAGAGGTTTGGGGAGAAGAAGAGGGGATATGAAGACTCCCCCAATCTCCCTCCGTGCCTCCAGGAGAGTCGAGAAGATCCCCCTCAGAGGAGATCAACCCCTCAGACACCAACCAGGACCTGGAGGAGCAGCAATAGGACAGGTCAGATAACCATTTTTACAAAACTCAAATCACAGGTGCACAAACCCAGAGGGGGGCAAAGGTGAGTCTGTTCACTCACCTCAGGCTAAGAAAGCTGGATGACCCAAGGACATGCTCCTTCCCCATCTCCTCTTTCCTGTTCCCCTCTGGGGGAGGGAAGTCAAATGAGTCGAAACATGACGTAGACAGCAGCTCTGAAGCAAACATGGTAGAGGTGAGGCTCACATCCATCTTCCCAGCAGATGGCTCCTCACCTTTAGCCAGCTCCACTAACCGAGCAACTAGCAAGGGGACTATTCCCAATTCTTGTAACTGTTCCAGGGCAGCTTCGTCATAGACAAAGTCAACACAAGCCAGAATGACCAATCGGTCAAGGGGGTGGCTCCGATGGAAACCAAGGAAGCCAATCAACACCTCCAGACCGCCGCTCTCCTTCACTTTGGCCCGGTTCACTGCCTCTTTGCAGCATAAGCAGAGAGCCTTGAGGAACACTCCAGACTTCAGGCCGTCCTTCTTGACCTCCTCCGTAAACTTCTGGATTACCCCCAGGGAACCCACCAGAGGACGTAAGCAGCCTTGAGTGCACATGTTGGCCAGGGTTTTCAACGCAAGCTCCTCCAAAGGTTTAGCGGCCTCTCCCGAAGTCATGACACCTAGCTGAGCTAGAACCCCAGATCTGGACACCTCTCTAGCACACTCTACACCACAGCTCCTGGTGAGCTCATGGAGGGTCCGGAGTGCTGCTCTCCTCAGCCCCAGAGGGTACTCTGGAGCAATGAGCGGAGCGAGAGCAGTCAGAGTACCCTGGGTGAGCAGTAAAAGGCGGTTTGAGGGGGTGTCTGCAAGGTAGAGGAGGGCACGGGCAGCCGATTGAGCACACTCTAGTTTAGAGGAAGGGGCTTCCAGTGGGTCATCAGAGGGAGGGGATGGGGCGGATGCGAGAGAGACGCAGAGGAGCAGGAGTGGAACACCACCTGTGTCGAAAACAGAAAAACAATTATTTTTCAGGGACAAAATCTAATGTTCAACTTATACAGTACCAGTCAAAAGTTTGGACACACCTACTCATTCAAGGGTTTTTCTTTATTTTTACTATTTTCTACATTGTAGAATAATAGTGAAGACATCAAAACTATGAAAGAACACATATGGAATCATGTAGTAACCATAAAAGTGTTAAACAAATCAAAATATATTTTATATTTGAGATTCTTCAAAATAGCCACCCTTTGCCAAGTGTGTGCAAAGCTGTCAAGACATTCTCTCAACCAGCTTCATGAGGTAGTCACCTGGATTGCATTTCAATTTACAGATGTGCGTTTTTTAAGTTTATTTGTGGAATTTCTTTCCTTCTTAATGCGTTTGAGCCAATCAGTTGTGTTGTGACAAAGTAGGGGTGTATGCAGAAGATACCCCTATTTGGTAAAACAACCAAGTCCATATTATGGCAAGAACAGCTCAAATAAGCAAAGATAAATGACAGTCTTTAATATAACTTTAAGACATGAAGGTCAGTCAATCCGGATAATTTTAAGAACTTTAAAAGTTTCTTCAAGTAGTCGCAAAAACCATCAAGCGCTATGATGAAACTGGCTCTCATGAGGACCACCACAGGAAAGGAAGATCCAGAGTTACCTCTGCTGCAGAGGATAAGTTCATTAAGAGCTACCAGCCTCAGAAATTGCAGCCCAAATAAATGCTTCAGAGTACAAGTAAGACACATCTCAACATTAACTGTTCAGAGGAGACTGCATGAAATCAGGCCTTCATGGTCGAATTGCTGCAAAGAAACCACTACTACAGGACAACAACAAGATGAGACTTGGGCAAAGAAACACGAGCAATGGACATTAGGCCGGTGGAAATCTGTCCTTTGGCCTGATGAGTTCAAATGTGAGATTTTTGGTTCCAACCGCCATGTCTTTGAGAGACGCAAAGTAGGTGAACGGATGATATCCGCATGTGTGGTTCCCACTGTGAAGCATGGAGGAGGAGGTGTGATGGTGTGGGGGTGCTTTGCTGGTGACACGGTCAGTGATTTATTTAGAATTCAAGGCACACTTAACCAGCATGGCTACCACAGTATTCTGCAGCAATACACCATCCCATCTGGTTTGCGCTTAGTGTGACTATCATTTGTTTATCAACAGGACAGGTGAAGCTGGTTGAGAGAATGCCAAGAATGTGCAAAACTGTCATTAAGGCAAAGGGTGGCTACTTTGAAGAATAAAAAATACAAAATATATTTTGATTTGTTTAACACTTTTTTGGTTACTCCGTGATTCCATATGTGTTATTTCATAGTTTTGATGTCTTCCCTCTTATTCTACAATGTAGATAATAGTACAAATAAAGAGAAACCCTATTTCCAAACTTTTGACTGGTACTGTACTACAAAACACAAATACCATCAGAAAGTGATGTACAGACAGACACAGGCAGCCAAAATCTTTTTATTTTAATTTTTTACTTACCGGCAGAGTGGATAAGTGTGGAACTCTCTGGGTCCATGGCCAAGTTCCCCAAGGCCCGGGCTGCTCTGTTCTGGATCGTCTCCATGGCTACATTCTTCTTCAAAATACCCACTAAGAAAGGAAGAGCAAACTTACATTTCTGAAATTCTCACCATCATGTGAAATGAATGATTCAAACGTATTGTGATAGTCACTTGCCCACAATAGATATTCCATCGAGCTTCCTAACCTTTAGAGTGGAGAAAAACATTAAATATCATAATGTAAGTCACCACTGTCCAACATTTCATACTGAACATTCATATTAAATCAATGTAAATGTGTAGCAACCCTGATTTGTCCTACACCCTTCTGTCTCACCTCAACTCGTGTCTGTCTCTCAGTGCAGCAGTTAGCCAGGATGCTGAGAACCAGGTCCAGAGTCTTCCTGGAACACTCAGGGTGCTTTAGCAGGTCCAGGAGAGTGCGCAATCCACCCTGGCCTCGGAATCGAGCTATCCCACTGCTTCCTCCTTTAATGTGCTGTGTGCGGATGGCCACCAGTGCTCGCCACTGCCCAGCTTTGACCCTCTTGTCCAGCTGTGTGTGTCCACTGGTGTCCAGCCCTGCAGTGCCTGGCTTGTGGTCCTCGGCTGCTGCTCTCCCAGGTTTAGAGAGCTGTGACAGGCACCAGGTCAGAGAGGTCTCTGGGGAGGCTGAGGACACTTCTCTGGGGTTGCCTGCCCATGTCCCATGTTTCTGGATCCCTGGCACTGGCTTTGACGCCATGATGCCACTAATTGTCTCCAACCCACCTGTTCTTCTGCTTATCCTCACTAACAAGTCACTTCAGACATAAAGTGATGACATGGATGATGACAGGGGGACTGAGGGGCAGAAATGTGGATCATTATTTTTGTGCATTTTACTTTTCAATTTTCTTAGGCTACATCATAAAGTTATACAGTATTAAACATGGTTAACAAATGATCTCCTCTAGTGTATTTTCACCTTAATCAATTTCCAAAGTTTGTCAAAAAAATCTGGAAAAGAACAAAAAATACTACAAATAACGGCATGACAAGTGGAAGAAATTACCCTTTGACCCCACTTCTCAGCAATGCTGCTGGGAGTTGAAGTTTGTAAACCTCTCGTCCACTCCCTAAAAAAACAGGCCTCTGTATGCGAGAAGGCCCAACAAACAATCACGGTGCGTTATGGTGCGAACACAAGTGCTATAATCTATGTTTTTAAGTCCCATCTCAAGAGTAATAAAGTATTTGCAATGACTAATTATTCCCACCGACATAATTAATTCAATCAAACGAAGAATAATCGTTTTAGCTAGCAGCTAACGCCATCTTTTAGCTGGACGATAAACAGGAGGCGCCACGAAAAGAGGGGGGGGGGGTGTGAAGGGGTGGGTCGTTCTATTTAATCATGGGCCTTGTAGTCTCGGCTGTTTTACAACTATCAGAATTAAGTGATATTTCTCTATGAAAAATAACATTTCTCAAAACATTTATAAATAACTCATCGTTTCAAGCCATATCTATAGCAACCGGTGATTGTTGTTAAGTAAACAAAATAAATATTGTTTCGTTAGAACTGTAAAAACTACATTTTCCATATTGCTCTACGATGCAATGGCTATGCTCACTGGGAGGTGCTGGAAACAAGTATGGGGTTGTTGTTATATTCATCGTTTTAGTTGATGCGGGGGAAAAAATAATCGCATGCCATAGCAGAGTTGTTAAATTATTGGTTAGAATTGCTTGTCATATCCTACTTCAAACAAATTTCATTGTCACTGAGTAACACAATGGATGTTATTGAGGCGGTTGTAACAGAGAGTGTTGAAGGAGATGAAACTCCAACGTCGTCCAATTTGGATCCAGATAAATCGAAAGCAGATCAGTGCAACTTGTCATCAGATTGCATTCATCGTTATTTGCGAGGAGCTCGATGAGTTTGTGGTTGATCACTGATATTTATCAGACTAAAAAAGTTTCTCAATAGGGCAAGTTTCTGTAAACACACGGGTTACGAGGAAAACACATGACAAATTAATAAACAACATTTAACAAAACATGTCATTTATTTGTATCATATTGTTTTTATATATACACATTTATCAACATCCCTTCTCCAGAGTTTGTATGGACTTTACATGCCACATGGCAACTTGTCCAAACCCGCCTCGAAATGGACCAGGATTTTGTCCAGCCAGTGTGCAAGAAAAAGAAACTGTGGGAGACAGTGGCTGAGAGAGTGACTGCCAAGCTAAGGGCAGCTGGGAGCACAGATGTCACAGTCAAGGCCTATGAGTGTGATCTGAAGTGGCGTAACATGTTGGCCACATACAGGAAAAATGCTGAGAGGTCCAAGAGACTGGGGGCCCAGAGTGTCCACTGGGAGTTCTTCAAGGCCATGGATGAGGTCCTGGGGAAGAGTCGGGAGGAGATCGAGGCACAGCGCAGGTCCAAACTCAATGGGACCAAGCTGCCAGCAAGCAGTTTACCCCCATCCTCCCTACACCCTCCATGACAGCTGCCCCCTTTGCTTCCAGGCCCCCCCAGAATGTCCTGCAGCTGTACATGGAGCTGCAGGAGAGGAAGATGAACATGTGGGCCCAGCAGAAGGCCCTAGAGGAGAGGAAGATAGAGGCCATCAATAATCTAGTCCGTGCAATCTCCAGTTTGTCTCAGTCAAAACAACAGTTTCCAGCTGCCAGAGTAGCAGTACAGCACACCTGAGCAAAGGAGTTCTCACTGAACTAAAAACTTTTGGATTTTGTGTGATATATGGAAGCTTGTGCATAGAATGAAAGACTGCATCATGCAAATGTTTCTTAAGCGTTCAACCATTCAGCTACTTTGTGTTGTCATGATTTTTCATTGTATACGTTTTTATTATGCTGTAATAACACCATTTGACAAAGGAGTTCACTGCAGGAATTCCCTGTAATACCTGTGAATGAGAAGAAGGCTACACAGGGCATATTGTACATAGATCTGCCATAGGATACAAATAATCCTACATATGTATAAAATACAAGATATTGCTGTGATACTCTTCCTTTTACACAGCATTTATATTGTATATTTTATTATCTCAATACAAACACAAAAATAATGATAAATCACTTTATGTACTTCCAGAATCCAACTCTTTGTATAGCAAATCTGCAATGGCTTCCCTTCTCCTCACACCCTCCTCATCACACTCCCCCTCTCCCTCCTGTGTCCCTGCCTCCCTCTCAACCTGTCCGTTGACCACTTTCCCCATGTCCAGAAATACATTGTGGAGTATGCAAGCAGTAAGGACAACTGCGTTGGCTCTTTCATAGTTCCCCATGTCCAAATACCTGAGCCTTTCAAATCTGGCTTTCAGGTCAGCCACAGCCTGGTCCAGGAGGTAAAAATGGGCTTCCAGGGACCTGTTGTAAAGATTTCCCCTGGGGCCACGACCCACTACGTACGGGGTCAATATCTGGGCAGAGGCTGGATATCCAACTCGAGCCACTAGGCAGGTCCCTGGGGGCATCATCTCAGGGAGCTGTTTGAGTTTGTCCCTCAGAGCACTGGCTCTATCCAAGTCTGATCCCTTGCTGATTCTGCAGTGTATCAACCTGCCTGTATGGTTACACACCAGCTCCAAGTTCAGCCAGGAGTCGGGATGTGCCTCCTTCTTCATCCTCTTTACCTCTGGCACCATGCTCTCCACATCCTGTTTGCCAATGGGCAGGCGGATGGGGATGCGGGTGTGCCCCAAGACTCCCAGGACCCTGGGGACGCCCTTCTCTTCCAAGCCCTTGGCTTTCCCCAGCAGGCTGGAGAGGGGGGGGAGGTTTTCAACAGCTTCAATGCCTGGAGGAGAGAAGGACCAGAAACAAACATGGGTGATGGAGTAAATAGTGTGTAAATTGTTTGAAGGTGAACATTTCAGGATATTATAATTCAGTGATATTCTACATCGGTGGGGGGGGGGGGGGGGGGGGGGCTGCAGTGAGATCGCCCCCCCAAAAAAATTGTATAGGACAATATACAAACGTTTTTGAGAAAGATAATTGGAAAACGTTTCTTGAGTAAATGTATTGATGCCTTTTCATTTTGAAATTAATTGAAGGTTATTTGTTGATGTAAAAATCTAAATTGACTGATTTTAAGGTTGTGTCATCTGATTTGGGTTGGCAAGAAATTATTGGGGGGGGAAATGGGGTCCCCAGAAATACTGGCGGATAAAATGGGATCCCTGCTGAAAAAGTTTGTATAACACTTGTAATTGATCCACACTGAACAGCAGTCTACATACCAGTCGGCCATCTAATTTGTTGGTCCTCAAGTGTGTTCACACGCTCACAAAAGGAAAAGAAGATCCTATGAATGTTTCCTTTTTCCAGGCGGAAACTGGTAGACACAGAGCGATAGCTGAGGCGCTTGGAGAGGAGGGTGAGGGACAGGAGAACGGTGTGGGATAAGGATAAGCGGGCACGTCCTGCCATACGGCTCTGATTGTATCTTGAGTTTGAATTCTGGAGGAGATCCGTAATGTACTGAGAGATGAAAAGTAACATAAATCAGATCTGTGCACAGCAAATGAAGCAAATGGTGTCATCTCAAATCTGCATTAGAGTGGGGATGGAAAAATAGATTAAGCCACAACAATGAAGAAAAGTAGGCCTACTGAAGGCTACCTGAACTGCAGCGTTTTCCTCAGCATCAGTTAACTGTTGAGATTCAGACTCCTCTTCTACATCAGAAAGTGTTGTAAGTTCTGTTGTTGACCGAATTTGGTTTTGCTGTTGAGGTTCTTCCACCAGCTGAGACAGTTGAAGGTAGATTGGTCCAGGCTGGTCCTGGACCTTTGCAAGGAGGTCAGCTTCCAGAATTTCTTCCACTGCTCGGTCCAATCGTTGCTCCAGTTCGTCTTGAGAAAGAGGCTCCCATTCACGCTGCATCATTTCGAGCACAGCTCGACCAGCCGACTCAACATAATTATTATCCATGCGTGTGCGTGGTGCTGAGCGCAGTGGAAAAGGTTTGATAGAGGACCACCGAAACGGAAATGTATAATACAGGGTAACTTATTATCACAGATACTGGTAACTAAACTAGCTAATTTAGTAAGTTGGCTATTATTGCGTTATATCTAACTAGCTTGCTAATCCACTATGTCCTCCTCAGTTATTGTGTAGATTGCTAAAGTTAGATAACCGACACCTGAGATGCAAATAAATTAGATAGCTAAATATTTGTTCTGTCTAGCTAGCTAGCTCTCATCCATCCTGCTAAAAACAAAAATATAATCTTCTTCTTCTTTAAGGTTTTATGGCAGACTACACCTATTGGTGTATTGCCGCCATCTACTGTACGGGGTCGTCTTTCATATTATTGCAGTACGAACTATTGCGGTGGTGGAAAAGTACTCAATTGTCATACTTGAGTAAAAGTAGAGATATCTTAATAGAAAATGACTAAAAGTGAAAGTCACCCAGTAAAATACTACAAAAGTATTTGGTTTTATATATACTTACGTATCAAAAGTAAATGGATTTGCTAAAATGTACTTAAGTATCACAAGTAAAACTATCAATTATTTAAACTTCCTTATATTAAGAAAACCAGATGGCACAATTTTTATTGGCAGATAGCCAGGGGCACACTCCAACACTCAGACATAATTTACAAACGAATAATTTGTGTTTAGTGAGTCAGCCAGATCAGAGGCAGTAGGAATGACCAGGGATGTTCCCTTGATAAGTGTGTAAATTGGACCATTTTCCCATCAAAATGTAAAAAGGACTTTTGGGTGTCAGGGAAATTGTATGGACTAAAAAGTACATTATATTTGATTTAGGAATGTAGCAAGGTAAAAGTTGCCAAAAATATAAATAGTACAGATACCCCCCCAAAAAACAACTTAAGTAGCACTTTCAAGTATTTTTACTTAAGTACTTGACACCACTGGGTACGAAAACAAATGCTATAGGTGCATGCTGCCACCTGTTTTGGCTGTATCAGCCCAAATAACTGCCAATGCCCATCCCTACAGGCTCTGGGAAATATCTTCTTCTGCTGTAGCTAGCGTAATACAGTAAAAAAGGGCAAGACATCACCTTCTTTTGGCGGTAGTATAATACCCTATCATAAAATCCTGAACATTTCCTAATTTTACTGCTGAACAGATTTTATTTCACCATATGAATGACAAAGTGAATGGCACAAAAGCATTTCACAGAATAGTATGCATTAACGAAAGCAATAACAATACCACACAGGGGCTGACAAATGTATTGTTTGTATGTCAACAAAAGGACTTTGTGGTTGTCCTGTTTTTAAAAGAGCATGTTGGCAAACTATTTCCATCATGTTTTAAGAGAATGACAACCACAAGTCAGATTGTTGACTCTGAGACAGTAATTTGTAACTTTGTTTATCACAAAAGATGAGTGGACCACCGAAACGATAGAGGACCACCGAAAATATGCTAAATACCGTATTTACTGATGTTAAGTTAATTCACTCATTTAAATATAGTTGATGCAAAATGCCATGCTTGTTCAGCCAACACACCAAATTATAGGCTAGCTAGCCATCTAAACATTTTACCAAGGTCATTTATTAACAAATATTAAGGTAAATAATAAATTGGCTATTATTGTGTTATAGCTAACTCGCTAATCCACTTCATCCTCAATTGTGTAGATTAAAGTTATCTACCTGACCCTTTATCCAAATAAAGGAGCTAGCTACATATTTTTTGACTAGCTCTCATCCAGCCTGCTACAAACACATTCTCTTGCTGTAGCTAGTTTAATAGATTAAGCAAGTGCAAGAGCTCACCTCTTTCTGGCTGTAGTATAACACTACCATACAATCCTGGCAATTTCAAATTTCACTGAACTGATTTTATTTCACCATATGAATGACAAATACCAAGTAAAGTGAATGGCACAAAAGCATTTCACAGAGTCCATTAACAATATACCACACAGGAGGTGACAAAGAAAACTTTTTTTTATGTCAACTCAAGACAATTACAGGTGTTGCTTGTTTCATAAAGTCCTGTTTTTAAAAGAGCTTGTTGGTGAACCATTTCCATCATATCTTTAAAAAAGGGCATGACAACCACCCCAAAGTCAGGTTGTTGAATCTAATTGAGACAGTTTACACCTATTTCAATTCAACACCAGTAATTTGTAACTTCATGCTTGTTTATCACAAAAGATTAGTGAGTCCTGTCTCTTTCCACTGAAGGTTTCCATTTACACTTCAGCCCCCCAAAAATAGGGGGGGTGGTGTAATTTGGGGATAGGGGTCAAATTGGTACAGTTTTGTAGAGAATCAAGGGGGGGAAAAATACACAGGAACTCCAGTGCAAAGATAAAGAAACAAGCAAACAAAAACCAGATAGTGGGGAAGCTTAATAAAAACTGACGATTGTAAATCTTCACACCATTCTGTGTGCAAGTACATGTGTTCTGCTATACATTTTATGTCATGGCATCAACATGTTTGTGTGTTTATTTCAGATCCATTCATGCACATGTTATCTAGATAAGCTAATAACAAACCCTTTGTTGCTCCACATATTACCACCGCAAGGAGTAATTAAAAAACGCTAAATTGTAATATTGATATTGAATAAAGAGAAACGCAATCAGCAAGAGGGCATTCTAAAAATGTAATAGCCACTCCCTTCTCAAATCCCCACCAAGCCAAAACACAGGCTACACCCTCCCCAAAAGACTAGTATGAATTAAATGAGGTATGATGCATTTTTCTTTTTTTTCCCAACCCCCTTACTGACAGTGGCCTGACAAATTAGAAATGTTTGTTGAGGGATCTTGTGAGTGAATCTAAACATGCGTGAGCCTAGTTCAGGAATAACATGAAAATACTCCCCTCTGTGTGAGGGAATTCATGTTCTTCCTGCAAAGTTAAAGATCTCACAGGTACACTCGCATGTTACCCTAAAGCAGTCTGTAAAGCCGGCCTACCTAATCCAAAGCACCACTTCCCAGATCCCCCCCTATGTCCCTCCCTCCCTGCCTGCTTCCTTCCCTCACTGCACGGCCTGCTCATTGGCTGTGCTGCCAGAGTCCTGAGGCTTCATGACGTCAGGAAGCTCTGGGGGGCTGGAGAAGGGCTCAACCCTCAGCTGCTCAAATGCATCATCTGAAAGAGAGGGAGCGATTTGTTTGATAAGGAGAGAGTGAAGAGTATCAAAGGGAAACAGAGGAAGCAAGAGGCATTATTAGAGGGATAAACTTAGGGGTGCAAGGAAGTTGCAATTTGTTTCTGTTAAACTATCAAACAAACTATTTCACAGCCATTCTGACAGACATATCTTGCAGCTCAAAATCAGAATAAAACAGAGTGAATGTTTTAAAACATGGGACAGATACTATGTAACAGAAAAATGAATACTCACCACCAAGACGGAATGCTAATCCAACAGTCCCTGGGGCCTGAGGTCTGGCTGTCTGATTTGTGAAACCACAGTCTCCAAGAGTCTTACTATCCTCCAGCAACATGTCATCCTGATACAAGAGAGATGTCAGAGCAGAGGGTAGATATGTAACACCACCATCAAGTTAACCATTTAATCAATATACATATACACACACATATATATATATATATACATACATACACACACCACAAATGTGGTAGGAGAGAGAAAGAGAAGAACAGACTTTGGGGGATTGTTTGAGTTTAATAAAATCAACTTCCTCTTAGACTTGGGGAGTACCTGCATCAGAAGAAAATTATTTTATATATACAAATAGAATAAATGACTCATTGGCCTGGCCATATCTTACTCCCCCACTTTGTAATTGTCCTCCACAAGGGGTATGCACTGTATATACCTTGTACAGCCTCTGTTCCTCCGGTGCCCTCTTTAGGATACCCTCCACTATGCGCTTCAGCTCGTAGACCGTAGTTGACTCTTTGGCATCAGTGAAGATGGTCGTCTTGTGACGCCGGATCATCAGAAACACATCCTAAGACAACAGCAAGTTAGGGAGATAAGACATAATAAAAATAAGTTTCCCAAACTTTTAGTACCAGGGACCACTATGCCGTTGCTCTCTGTTTGTTAGCTAACTCACAGACCAGTGAACAATAAGAAACACTGGAATAAGACTGAAACGTGCTGCAGCCCTTGACATTTCATTCATTGTCTAGTAGTCAATGGCCTATGATTTGTATATGCAGAAGCCTTTCTTGAACCAATGTAACTGTTTGATGTTAAAACATCTCAGTAGAGGAGAAAACTGAGCAAACAGCAGCCAAATCTGCCACCATAGGCTTCAGCCGGGTGACAGCCCCACATGTGCTCGTTCATCATTAGAAGTGCTAGAGGGCCATCTTTCTAATTAAAGGCCTCAAGCCTGGGCCGGACCCAATAATGTCGACAACATGTAGGGCTGGAGGATAGTGGGTAAAGTACAGTTAAATTATGGGTTTCAATATTTGGGAGAAACAGGGTTTCATCATTTAAGGTTGGGGGATCATGCAAAGTAAATTGGTTAAGACCGTACCACCAACTGTAAATCCCAGTTCCACCCATGTTTGAAAAGACTAGGCTTAACTTGAAGAGGAAAATACTACATTTCTGTTGACTGACAAAATGGCAAACTGACGGTTGACTATGAGCACATTTTACCTAAACTTGCCACCAGTTACTTAATAGCTAGTTGATTAACATTGACTGGTTAACATTGTCTTCCAAAGCTAGTAGCTAGCTAACTGTTAGCTAGCTACATAACGATGCTGGATACAAAATGTCCAAATGACTTTAGTTACCAAGCTGGCAACTGTATAACGTTAGCTTGCTAACTAATTAAATGGCAAATGGAATGTTTGTGTAGCTAACTAGTCAGCAAAAAATAGCTAGGTAATATTGCATTACTTATTCAGTTAGCTAACAGTAGTAGATGCCAGCCAACGTTAGCTAGCTAGCCCATTCCCTCAATGCTTCACTGACGTGTGGTAATGTACGCTTGACACCAAACGAATAGCAAGCCATCTGGGCAGTAGCTACCTAGTTAGCTAACGTAACCTAGTTTCTATGGACATGGAAAGTATGTTAGTGTCACCAAGGCTAGATAACTAGCTAAATGAGGCAGATCTAGGATACGTTAGTTAGTTTCTTTTCTTTTTAACAAGTCAGATAGTGAACGTTTAGCTAGAATTAGCTCGTCAAGTTAGACTAAAACAAAACGCTGATTGCAGTTAAACAGCTACTGTTGACTTGCTAGTTACCGTTAGCTTAATATGCTGCGAAACAAAAGGAGTCCATATCAAGCGTTTCCCAACCATATGTCTTAATGGAGGGAATTAACGGTTTCTACATGTCAACATTTACTTTATCATAGTAGCAAATCGCCATAAGAATGTCAAGTCACAGTTTTAAAATAGATTATTTATCTCTTCCTCACTCACCATTTCTCTCGGTCGGTTGCGCCTCCGCTATCCCACGCTGCACTGCGAGAATCACAAAACGCTCTCATCCAACAGTGGTGTATCACACCAGAGATACTTTTGATGAGCTAGGAAACTCCATTGAAATCGTATTAACGACCATTGTGTACGTTGCCCATGCTACGTCAATGGACAGCGCGGTGCCTTCTGGGTGATTCTTGGACAAGGAGAGCTCTCCTTCAAGGAGTGAATGGGAGTCAATTGGCCGCTAACTAAAAACTCAACATTAGCTTGCATTTTGTCAACAAGAAGTACAACATTACAAATATTTTCCGATATGTGCGATAATTAACTTAATATCTGTAATGTATACCTTTAGAATCGTGACATCGCGTTCTTTGGAGAAAAAAATGCACGTTTCTCTACTCATACCCTGACTTTGGGAAGGGATTTCGTGACGATTATTTTAGCAACAGCGTGACGAAGCAAGACAACGTCAACGCGATTGGTCAACAGTCTGCTGGGTGGGTCGTTATACGTGCCTCATTCATTGCACAATAGGATTCCTATCTCCTTTCTCTAATATCTTTGATCATACCCATACCACAGCGGAGGGTATTCAGAGAACTAGTAATGGTGTATTTTTGTAGGCATCAACTCACTCCACAGGCAGAAGGGGTAACCATCTTTGCGAACTCCACCATGGTTCGTTAGCCAAAGCCTATGGGAAAATGAATGGCGGTTTTGAATAAACGCCGATAATAAGGTATGTGGTTAACACTTGTTTAGGAAATCTAACGTTTTGTTCTATGAGATCATCTTCATCAGTTTACGTCACTTTCTGTGAATTTATGAAAAATAAAGCACAACGCTTGATAATTCATAAAGGTCATGTTAACTGACTGTTATCTCATACTACAAAATATACAAGACCTCCTCAGACCTTATTTTAGGCAGTTATTCCAAACCCCTATTATTTCCCCAACTAGAGGTAACTCATTACCGGGTTTTAGAACTACAAGTTGGCGAGCTGTTTACCATTTAAGAACCAAAACAAGAGTTTATTGGTAAATATTCAGGTAAATTCTATTGGAAAATGGAGGTAAATTCAGTTTCATTTAAAAAACGTTTTGCAACAGAATCGGCGGACTGAATACACCCCAGCTGTCCGAATGGCTGCCTGTGCAGTGAAGTGAAAACTCAAGCTTTGTTTTGAGAATATTTCATAATTGTACATTTTGTTCAACTCCAACACCGGCATGCTCTACAATGAAGGGACGCATAATAAATGCATGCTTCATAATGTAAGTATCTTTGTATAAACAAAAGCATTTTTTTTGATTGTTCAGTCTCTTATTCAAGGCATAAAAAAACATTCCTTCAATAATCCTGCGTTCATATCCAATTGGGGAAGGTAGTATTTACCAGTTGTGAAGTCGTAAATACCAGTTAGATACATTCACAAGCTTTGAACTCACCGATTGGCTAATGGCCAACAAACTGTCAACCTTAAACAAAGTACAGCTATCATGATTGTAAACAAATAAGTGTTCAAAAGCAATAACAAGATTGCTTTTTATAAATAATATTTTGTTGCATTTAACTGCCGAAAATGCTGTTATGGAAGTAATTTCCTTAGTATGTGACGTCAGAGGTCAGCATGTGGGAGAAGTCAGAGCTCAGGGATGATAGATAAGTTTCCTAATACTAATTACCAGTTGGAGGAGCATTTAAGTGGATTTTTCCAAGATCAGGTAAGGTTAAAATATCTACAGTATATGCTACAATAATGTAAGGTGAAAATGTCTATACTACAATATAGATGTTTGGATTCATTTACTGGAAGAAAAAAAAAAGTTTACAGTAAAATAAAGAAATTGCTTTTAGGATAAGCTTATCACTATTCCATCATCTATGCTGCTATGCATGATGTTTTGAATTGATCCAGTTGGTTCATAAACTCCTACTATAATCCTCCTGTGTAACAATCATGACCCAGTACACCAGCCAAACACAACCATAAAACACAAGTGTTTCTAATGAAAATGATCAAATAAAAACTACACCCCCGATAGAGCGCTCATCCAATCAATTATTCAGTTTTCCATGGCATGATGTTCTTCAGAGGATCGCTCACTGTTGGTGTTACGGTTGTTGTTGGTTACCATCCGTGTTACTGTTGGGGGTTACCGTCGGGGTTACCGTCGGGGTTACCGTCAGGGTTACCGTCAGGGTTACCGTCCGTGCTACCGTCGGGGTGACCGTCCGTGCTACCGTCGGGGTGACCGTCCGGGTGACCGTCCGTGCGACTGTCCGGGTGACCGTCCGTGCGACCGTCCGTGCGACTGTCCGGGTGACCATATGTGTTACCGTCAGTGTTGTTGTTACTCTCGGTGTTGCTCCTTAAAAAGGAGACCCTTGTAACAGTGCTCTTTCCAGCTGTTTCCTTTCCAGATTCAATGCCAACCATGTCTGTAATAACAGAAAAACACAATATGATCAACAAATTACAATTGTTAGTAACATAACATAAGACAATTACAATTTAGAACAGTTAACACACTAAATACTCACTTGAACAATAGATATGTTGACAAAGTTATTCTCAAACCTCTTTAGGAAAATGAACAGCTGGTGCCCAATCTCTAATATTAAGTAAGTCTCGAGGTTCTGCTCGCCTGAGTTATGCCTCACGATAAACTGTAGACCATACTATTTACCAAGAGTGTTTACCTGTATAATACATATTGTATTACCTCAACTACCTTGTACCCCTGCACATTGATTCGGTACTTGTACTCCTTATAAACAGCATCGTTATTGTTTTTAATCGCATTACAATTTCCTTTTTTACTTAGTTAGCATTGGCTCACAAAACCGCCTCTAACTTCCTTCATACTAGACACAGAGACATACAAATGATATCCAGAAGTTCATCTGACGCAGAAGTTCCCAAAACCCTGAAGTATCCCTTTAACCATCACCACAGTGTGTGATATGTCGTATTGTACAGGGATTGCGCTCACCTTGCGGATCAGTGTCATGCCCACCCTCTTGATTTGACTGAATTGCAAAGGAACTCTCTCTGAGCTCTGCAGGACTGAACTGTAGGAAATATAAAAAGGACAGGCAGAAACACACCCATTCAATTGAAATGCAATCCATTATGTTAAGCTATAACTACAGAGTAAACTTACAGACAGATCCCTGGGGGTGGTGACCGGCTGTGGTCCTTTGCAGCACAGCAGAGAGAAAGGTCTCTGCTTGGTCTTGGGGTGCTCCTTAAAACACAGGCTGAACACCTTTGCAGGGAGACAGACATCCCAGTTGTCTGGATGGTCCTTCACGAGATCAGACACCATCCTGTTGGGGTGAAGGCCACCATGGTCAAAGTTGAGTATGAAATTAAAAACCATATAAAGGAATGAGTCTAAAACACAAACCTGCTGATCAGGGTCTGTGTGGCCAGATCCAGTGATCCAACTTGCCGATGACGGTATAAGAGAGAGAACCCCCTCAGCTTCAGATGACTGTTTAAGGCAAGGTTGATCTAAAACATGAATAAATGTAAAAACACCTCATACGATTGTCTAATGAACCACTCTGGACCTATTGACCGCTAGTGCATATATGAACCAACCTCAAGATTGTTGCAAGGTATGTGTAACAGTAAGTATGTGACAAAATATATTTGGCCTCACCTTACTGGTAAACTTCCTCTTCAGTCGAACAAGGATTCCAAAAGGGAAGCCAAAGTGAGAGATGACTTCAGCTACATGCTGTGCTACCTCAGTAGAGCTACAACCTCTCAGGGGGAAGGCCTCCACCCATTTGGAGTAGAAGTCTGTCAAGGTCAGAACGTACTGGTGTCCGTTCGGTGTTAGGGGCAGTGGCCCTCTAATGTCCATACCCAGCCACTCCCATGCCTCTGTGATCTGGGTGAGAATGGGAGACAATGTATAGTACTGTTTTAATGACAATCTTATTGGTTTTCGATCCAGAGTGAGACATACTGGAAAAAAACAGACCAATGAATCAATGATCAACTTGGAGGATCTATCCCTAACCCTGTATTAGAGACTGAATGTTTACACATCCTTCATTACCTCTATTATGTGCTTGAGGGGTGGAAGTTGGAACTCCAGGTTCTCACATGCCACCTGAAAATAAAGTGCATTGTTTATCAAATTCTTAGCATAAGCTATTGGTATATAGCATAAGATACAGGTTATTCCAGTGAGCAAACAACTTACCTTCGGGGCAACATCATCTTTGAATCCCCAGCGAATACTCTGCAAAGATCAATATGAGGAACATTTTATTAAATGTCTACATAATGCAAAACCCCAGTAAATAATCCCTGTATATCTGGCAAAGCAACAGTCCAATCAGACCACCTAGAGCCACTCACGTGTGGTAGACAGTAATCACTGTGGAAGAAACCTGGGAGGGATTCAGCCATTTGGATTTCTTCATCTACATGGATATACCAACTTGAAGAGGTAACTTTTTCTGGAGCTCTGATCCGTCAAAATAGAAGTTGACAATTGAAAAAGCAAGAACTAGAACACAGGTAGAAACCATACTGCTCTACAGTGACGTTGTGCATTCCAAAAAGAGCTAATTTAACTTTCACTTAAATTCACAAGGTTATTTACTTAGTATTGTCTTTAGCCAGCTTGCTTGTCTCTGATGTGATGGTGGGGCTTGGTGTTGTTACCGGTTCGGCCACTGTAACAGCAGGGGCAGCAGTATACTTCTCTGGCAACCCATCACTCTGCATGCCAAAAACAAAGATAATAACCACCATTACTGCGAGGACGCATGTACTTTAAATGTACCTTGTGTAGGCTATGAATGTACATATCAATGCTTCACTTACCAAGTGAAAACATAGCTGAGTTACATCAAATGCAATACCAAGATGGACAGTAATGTGCAATGTGTGATGCCAAATACAGCCAAGGAGTTATTAGCCTCTTCCAGTGCCTTACCCTGGCTCTTCTACTCTGTGGGTGGATGGATGCCTGTAGAAGGAACACATTTAATTTAAATCACACGATAAGATATCTAGTTATCATAAACCGTATTATTTGTGTAGTTAGTTCTGACTTTGGGATGCATCTCGCTAGATACATTTTTTGTTTCAGTGTACCTTCTTCTTTTGAAAGTTCTCTGGGAAGTCAAAAATGGTCGGGACTGCGTCTGGCGTGAGACGTTGACGTTTGTCCATCCGGCAAATGTACTTGTCTTCAAAGTGAATGGAGCACACACGGTGGTGGTGTTGCGGATTCCAGTCTTTCCACTTCATATTAATAATCCATCGCTTGCGTCTTTCAGGGTCATTTTTGGGGAAACTTACCAGAAACATTAATACACCAGCAAATTGGTATCACAAAAGTATCAAATGATGAATTGTAAAACCATAAATGATTTATGTAGATTTATAAGAGAACAGTATCGCAACAGAACATATAATCTAGCTAATGAAGCTTTTTTTGTCATAGGTTTTCTCCTGCACACTAACGTTATTTGTACTAGCTAACTATAACTTTTACTTTAGCTAACAATACCAGAGCTAGCTACTGTACCCCGTAGTATGCATCACAGTTATGACCAAATAATTGTTACTGTTTTAATTACGTTGGTAACCAGTTTATAATATCAATAAGGCACCTCTGGGGTATGTGGTATATTGCCAAAATACCACGGCTAATAGCGTTAACGTGTGTCTCGAGTAAGACGGTAAAACGTACCTAAAAAATCCTACATCAGCTTTGGGACCGCGATTTTTGCAGTTGTATGCTGAACACAGTGTTGGCATTTTTGTCGCTGTGTGAAACGAACAAATATAAAATACGAGCCACAACTAGCTAGCTAAACGTTCTCAGAGGTGATGATGCCGCCGGATGTTAATGTTTCTTACACGGGTTGTTCTTCTTCGTGTAGTTTTCTGGCAGACTACACGCTTTGTTGCGTATTGCTGCCTTTCACAGGTCGGAGTGTGAATTGCAAATGTTCTTCACAAAATGGGCAAATATAAAATGCACCATCTACGTCTACATAAACGCCACTATTCACGGTTGCCAGGTATTCAAAACCCGCACACAGCACACAACTAGCCCAACATGTTTTTTTCTGCAGCAAGGGGAGTTGCCACATTTAGCCCAAAAAACTTTTGCGTAACATTATCGAGCAATTTTTTAAATTTATTTTACCTTTATTTAACTAGGCAAGTCAGTTAAGAACAAATTCTTATTTTCAATGACGGCCTAGGAACCGTGGGTTAACTGCCTGTTCAGGGGCAGAACGACAGATTTGTACCTTGTTGGCTCGGGGATTTGAACTTGCAACCTTTCGGTTACTAGTCCAATGCTCTAAGAAGAACAATTCGGGTTGCCATCAAAATTCTTGAGAGCTAAAGTGACTAATAAAGGAATTTAAATATCGCAAGAGAAATTATAATTCCCCCTCATTAAAATCGACAGATAAATCGTCATAAATTGATGGAAAATTAACTAATTTGACTGCTATGATTAAACCATACGGCCCGGGGAGGTAGGCTATATGGCGAATATACCACGGCTAAATGCTGTTCTTTATGCACGACACACCGTGGAGTGCCTGGATACAGCAATTAGCCGTGGTATATCGGCTATATACCACAAACCCCAGAGGTGCCTTATTGATATTATAAACGGGTTACCAACGCAATTAGAAGAGTAACAATTATTTGGTCATACCTGTGGTATATGGTCTGATATGCCACATGTTCAGCCAATCAGCATTCAGGGCTTGAACCACCCATGTGCATAACTATAGATAAATCCAACAGGAGAGTTTGAGGGATGAAAGTTGGACAGAGGATCTCGAAATCTCTATGTTAGAAACAGTTGGATGAATTAATAATTGTAATGTTAGGCAATTGTGACATTATGTGCCAGATGTTAAGACTAAAAACCGTTATAGATGGTCTATTTGGGAGATTGACTAGTCATTTCAATAGGCATAGGCTAGAGGCTAGACCTATTAACTAAAATATGGGTTTATAATTGTAATTCAACTTTGTCATAGTTTGGTTAGCTAGATGCAGATAGACTACAGCCCCTGATATGCCTACATCTAATTTCAGATCGCCTACAGTAACCTAGGAAAGATGTAAAATGAATGATTTAGCAGCTTGCTTAGTTCAAATTGTCAGACTAATTTATTCAACATGCATAGGGAGGCGATTTCAATGTAGGAACTTTCCCTTCTGGAATAGGCTACTGAGGATGGGGTTATAATTTCAATCACTGAATCAAATATTAATAACATGGATATGAATTGAACAGGCTTATGCTTGTCAAAAACAGTCAGTGGTTTTTATATATATTTTTTATCTGTAACCTAATCTGACAGACTATTACCCTCAATCTAATGCATTCTAATAACAGCTGATCGGCAATTGCGATAGAACTGCGACGATGACACACAATTGATAACTTCCAATTTCATTAACCAAACATGGACATTAATAAACACAAGGCTACAACAACAATACACTGAAGTTATAGGCTATTTATTAAATCAGTTTGCCAGCTCCAGGTAGACTACACAAGTGGCACAAATTGATTTGCAATGACTCCAGTGATATCATTTCAACATATGTATTGTATCAAATGGTAGGCTACAGTAGCCAACATAGGCATAGAAATTAATAGGCTACTTGATTTATTTAACTAGGCAAGTCAGTTAAGAACAAATTCCTATTTACAATGACGGCCTACCGGGAAACTGCATTGTTCAGGGGCAGAACGACAGATTTTTACCTTGTCAGCTTTAGGATTCGATCCAGCAACCTTTAAGTTACTGGACCAATGCTCTAACCACATTTAATGTCCGTTTTATTGTGGACTTTTTTCCCATGACAGAAGCATGTGAGGGAGTTCCATAACTTCCATTTCAAAATTCTACTGCGCATAAAAGCTGATTTAACTAAATGTTTTTTTTTTAGGGGGTAGATCTTTAATATTGCAGATAGATTGTGGTTTCTATCAATGTAATTGTCTGGCCCATTTCCAATCCCCCATATATACATTTTTTGTAAATATACATTGTATATCACTTTATATATTTTTTTTTATATAATATTATTCCCTAACCCTACCACCTAATTGGTGTAAACTAATGGACAACAATACTTAGGCTTCTACATCCTATATACATTTTACAGACAACTAATGTAAAATATACTAACTTGTTCATTTTTTTATCAATTGTTTGTTAACAATGTAATTGTACACAAACACTGTATAGCTTCAAAAACATTGTTAAAAATATCATTTTGATCTCATGAATTTGAGTGGTTCAATTTCTCCAGCCCCATCCCTCAACTCTTTTGCCAAAACAAGTGGCGGGGCAGCCAACCGGTTGTTGTTTTTCGAATTGCCCCTTTAAAAGCTAGAATCCTTAAATTGGTGAAACTGCCACGTCCATTTGGCATATTACAACATCAAAAAAGTTACTGCAAACAAACTGTTTTTCCCCTTCGGAAATCATTGCACGCGCAATAGAACAGCAGAATATGTACTGAAATTTATTTTACCACGCTGCCGGACGTTCCTCTTCCTCTCAAAACAAAAACAATATTAAAGACGCTGGGGCGAACAGTGGTGCTGTTTCCCCAACTGCGGATTCGATAATTAAACCGAAACTAAACCAAAATGCCTGGAACAAACCAAAGTAACCCTTCTCCCACTAACAACAATAAACCTATCCCAACAAGCCTATCATAACAATTCATCATGGGAGCTAGTCAGACCCTCTGCCCAAACCTGACCTAATAACCTCCTCTCAACCTGGTTTTCCCTCACAGTTTCACAAATGGGAAACACAGCCTCGTGTGTCACAATTGTTACACTACACCTGATCTTCCTGAACCGCAAAGGTTCAGGTTTTCCACATTTTGTGTTACAGCCTGAATTTACAGTAGATTAAATTGAGATGTTACTGGCCTACACACACAAACACACAATACCCCATAATGTCAAAGTGGAATTATGCTTTCAGAAATGTTTACAAATTCATAAAAAATGAAAAGTTGAAATGTCTGGAGTCAATAAGTATTCAACCCCTTTGTTATGGCAAGCCTAAAGAAGTTCTGGAGTAAAAAAACAAATCAGCTTAACAAGTCATAATAAATTGTATAGACTCACTCTGTGTTCAATAATAGTGTTTAATATCAATCTTGAATGACTACCTCTGTACCCCACACATACAGATAATTGTAAGGTCCCTCAGTCGAGCAGTGAATTTGAAAACACAGATTCAACCACAAAGACCAGGGAGGTTTTCCAATACCTCACAAAGAAGGGCACCAATCCAAGATGGCGTAGCAGTCAGACGTCTCTGTCATGTCCCGTGTATATATATATTTTTTCCTTCATATATATTTCGTATATATTTTTAACCTCAATTTCAACATACTCTCCTGCAACCCTCCTCACCCAATGTGGTATGGATCTGCTATTTTCTATACTTTAGAACCGGAACCCCGAACAGAAGCTAGCCAGCTAACTAGCTACAAGCTAGTAGTCAGTTAGCCACAGCTAGCGGTCATCAGCTAACCTCAGCCCGGTCAACTCCTGCCAGGCTTGTTAGGATTGGTGTTTATTGCACTATAACCCAATGCTATATCACATGTGATATAATATTAGCAACTGTTAGCCTGGGCGCCTGGGTGTCTGTGTGTGTGCTGGAAGTAACAGTTAGCCCCAGATAAGTGTGCTGGGAAGCTGTGGTTAGCCTTGAGCGAGAACAGTGTGCTCTGTATGCAGGTGCAAATAGCACAGACAATGTTGCAGAGCTGTCTGACCTCAGTCTCTGGGGTGAGGGAGCGTAATCTACACAGCAACAGCGCCGGGACACAAAAGAGCGCAAAGAGGCTGGGACTAGCCTGAGCGCCGGCGATAGGCTGAGCAAAGTTTAAACCACGCTCAGCCTCTACGGTGATAGGCCAACAGACGGGTTGGAACTATGTCTGTCACCGTATAAGAACAGCTGTTTACTTACATCCTGCCAGTTCCCTGTTCTACCCTGCGGGGTGGTACAGTGAACCCGTATATACGAAAATTGCATTTACCATTTATCGCTTGAGTTTAATAAAAATACTTAAAGTATATTCGGTGACTCTGAATCACATTTTGTCCTGATACCAGATTGAATTGACGTAAATCCCTTATATGGTGACCCCGACGTGATCTGGTTGAAGGACTTCGCTGGAGATTGTCCAGCCAATTGACCATTGCTGTCGTCAGACGGTGTCTCACAACTCCAGACCGGTCAACTAAAAAGGTAAGCAGAAACCTATTGTGAAAAAAAAAAAAAATTCTGCACATTGGCATTATCCAAATTTAGTTTTGTGAGACACCTGTTTGACGTAAGTAACCAAATTATATGATTGATAAAATTTAAAATATAAATAACAATAGCTGTTGAATGTAAGAAGCGTATGTTGTGGTGAATGCAATTTTTATTGGCCAAGTAAACGTAGGTATAACAGCGAATGTACTGTACTAGATACTGGGTATCAAGTTTGATTGTAGTTAATAAGTCGGGGACTATTAACAAGTGTGTGTGTGTAAGCGTAGGTATAACAGCGAATGTAATGTACAGGATACTGGGTATCAAGTTTGATTGTAGTTAATAAGTCAGGGACTATTAACAAGAGTGAATGAAGTCCTGGAACTACTGTTGTCAGAACGTATGAGTGATGTACATTAGGTATTAGTCGGCGTACTAATACTGGTTTGAATGATCTGCGGATAACGGTACAGGCGGGGACCTGTGTTATACTGAGATTGGCTTAATGAGTGACTGGCGTACAGTAGGTATTAGTCGGCGTACTAATACTGGTTTGAATGATCTGCGGATAACGGTACAGGCGCGGACCTGTGTTATACTGAGAATGGTTTACTGATTAAAGTTCATTGGGTATTAAGTCAGAGCGCTACTACAAAGTTTGAATGACCTGCGGGTATTTTTGAAGTTATAACATTTAGCTATTAAGGGTGGTAATAACGCTGATATAGATTAAAGATTTGTTCTAAATGTATACTAGTTATACATTTCCCCATTGCAGGTTACTGTGACTGAGTTGATTGCAAACTGTAGTTCGGTATAAGTAGAGAATAACTGTATCTAGATTGGCCCTGAATGTATACAATTTATACAATCCCCCTTTGGAAACTATGAGTCTTGTGTTCCCAGAAGTCCCTCCCCAGAAAGCACCATGGGGGGTTAAGGCGTATGGGGGAAATTACAGCTGTATCACTGGTACAGGTAGAGGTATAAACTATGGGAGGCTCCCTACTGCTGTCACGTTCCTGACCTGTTTTCTCTTGTTTTGTATGTGTTTATTGGTCAGGGCGTGAGTTTTGGGTGGGCAGTCTATGTTTTCTATTTCTATGTTGGGATTTTGTGTTCGGCCTGGTATGATTCTCAATCAGAGACAGGTGTGTATCGTTGTCTCTGATTGAGAGTCATACTAAGGCAGCCAGGGTTTCACTGGTGTTTTGTGGGTGTTTGTTCCTGTGTCAGCGTTTGGGCCACACAGGACTGTGTCAGGTTAGTCACGTTCGTGGTTTTTGTTAATTTGTAGTGTTTGTTGGTTTGCCATTAAATCATGAATACTTATCAATCCGCATCTTGGTCCGATCCATGCTCCTCCTCGTCTGAGGAGGAGAACGACATTGACAGCCGTTACAGAAACACCCACCAAACCAGGACCAAGCGGATTGGAGAAGGACGGCAAGAACAAAAGCAATGGAGAGAAGAGGAATGGACATGGGAGGAGATCCTGGACGGCAAAGGACCCTGGGCTCAGCCAGGGGAATATCGCCGTCCCAAGGCGGAGCTGGAGGCAGCGAAGGCAGAGAGGCGCTGGTATGAGGAGGCAGCGCGGCGACGCGGTTGGGAGCCCGAGAGTCAGACCCAAAAATTTCTTGGGGGGGGGGGCACACGAGGAGTGTGGCAAAGCCGGGTAGGATACCTGAGCCAACTCCCCGTGCTTACCGTGGAGTGAGAGGGCGTCGTACTGGTTAAGACACCGTGTTATGCGGTAAAGCGCACGGTGTCCCCAGTACGCGTGCTTAGCCCAGTGCGGGCTATTCCACCTTGCCGCACTGGGAGGGCTAGGTTGGGCATCGAGCCGGATGTCATGAAGCCGGCCCAACGCATCTGGCCACCAGTGCGTCTCCTCGGGCCGGCATACATGGCACCAGCCTTACAGATGGTGTCCCCGGTTCGCCAGCATAGCCCAGTGCGGGCTATTCCACCTCGCCGCACTGGCAGGGCTACGGGCACCATTCAACCTGGTAGGGTTGGGCAGGCTCGGTGCTCAAGAGCACGTGTCCTCCTTCACGGTCCGGTATACCCGGTGCCACCTCCAAGTACCAGTCCACCGGTGGCAGCCCCCCGCACCAGGCTGTCTCTCCGGGTTCTCTCTCCAGCTGCTCCCACCTGTCCAGCGCTGTCAGAGCTTTCCTCCTCTCCAGCGCAGCCAGTGCCTATACCACGCACCAGGCTGTCTCTCCGTCTCCTCCCTACAGGTCTGCCAGTCTGCCCAGAACTGCCCGTCTGTCCTGAGCTGTCAGAGCTGCCCGTCTGTCCCGAGCGGTCAGAGCTGGCTGTCTGCCCAGCGGCGCCTGAACTGCCCGTCTGCCCAACGCCGCATGAACTGCCCGTCTGGACTGAGCCTGCAGAGCCGTCGTCCAGCCAGGACCAGCCAGAGCCGTCCAGCCAGGACCAGCCGGAGCCGTCCAGCCAGGACCAGCCGGAGCCGTCCAGCCAGGACCAGCCGGAGCCGTCCAGCCAGGACCAGCCGGAGCCGTCCAGCCAGGACCAGCCGGAGCCGTCCAGCCAGGACCAGCCGGAGCCGTCCAGCCAGGACCAGCCGGAGCCGTCCAGCCAGGACCTGCCAGAGCCGTCCAGCCAGGACCTGCCAGAGCCGTCCAGCCAGGACCTGCCAGAGCCGTCCAGCCAGGACCAGCCAGAGCCGTCCAGCCAGGAGCTGCCAGCCAGTCAGGAGCTGCCGGAGCCAGCCAGCCAGGATCCGCCAGAGCCTTCCGCCAGCCAGGATCCGCCAGAGCCTTCCGCCGGCCAGGATCCGCCAGAGCCTTCCGCCAGCCAGGATCCGCCAGAGCCTTCCGCCGGCCAGGATCCGCCAGAGCCAGCCGCCGGCCAGGATCCGCCAGAGCCAGCCGCCGGCCAGGATCCGCCAGAGCCAGCCGCCGGCCAGGATCCGCCAGAGCCAGCCGCCGGCCAGGATCCGCCAGAGCCAGCCGCCGGCCAGGATCCGCCAGAGCCAGCCCAGCCGCCGGCCAGGATCCGCCAGAGCCAGCCGCCGGCCAGGATCCGCCAGAGCCAGCCGCCGGCCAGGATCCGCCAGAGCCAGCCGCCGGCCAGGATCCGCCAGAGCCAGCCGCCGGCCAGGATCCGCCAGAGCCAGCCGCCGGCCAGGATCCGCCAGAGCCAGCCGCCGGCCAGGATCCGCCAGAGCCAGCCGCCGGCCAGGATCCGCCAGAGCCAGCCGCCGGCCAGGATCCGCCAGAGCCAGCCGCCGGCCAGGATCCGCCAGAGCCAGCCGCCAGCCAGGATCCGCCAGAGTCCCTCAGCCAGGACCTGCCAGAGTCCCTCAGCCAGGACCTGCCAGAGTCCCTCAGCCAGGACCTGCCAGAGTCCCTCAGCCAGGACCTGCCAGAGTCCCTCAGCCAGGACCTGCCAGAGTCCCTCAGCCCGGAGCTGCTGCTCCTTATCCCGGAGCTGCTGCTCCTTATCCCGGTGCTGCCCCTTATCCCGATGCTGCCCCTTCATTTAGGTGGGTTTAGTTGGAGGGTGGTCATTGGGAGGGGGATACGGAAGCGGGGAGTGACTATGGTGGGGTGGGGACCTCGCCCAGAGCCTGAGCCACCACCGTGGTCAGATGCCCACCCAGACCCTCCCCTAGACTTTGTGCTGGTGCGCCCGGAGTTCGCACCTTAAGGGGGGGGTTATGTCACGTTCCTGACCTGTTTTCTCTTGTTTTGTATGTGTTTATTGGTCAGGGCGTGAGTTTTGGGTGGGCAGTCTATGTTTTCTATTTCTATGTTGGGATTTTGTGTTCGGCCTGGTATGATTCTCAATCAGAGACAGATGTGTATCGTTGTCTCTGATTGAGAGTCATACTAAGGCAGCCAGGGTTTCACTGGTGTTTTGTGGGTGTTTGTTCCTGTGTCAGCGTTTGGGCCACACAGGACTGTGTCAGGTTAGTCACGTTCGTGGTTTTTGTTAATTTGTAGTGTTTGTTGGTTTGCCATTAAATCATGAATACTTATCAATCCGCATCTTGGTCCGATCCATGCTCCTCCTCGTCTGAGGAGGAGAACGACATTGACAGCCGTTACAACTGCTGACTGCATCACTAATGTCACTATTAATGCCACCTGGCCCGTTGAAGGGCTGAACCAAACTAGAGGTGTTGCTGATGTATGGTGGATGTGTGGACCTGCCAGGCGGTTGACCCCCATTTTGAAAGGAGACTGGCAGGGCACATGTGCTTTGGCCAGTCTGATAACACCATTGACTATTATTGAGGTTACAGCTAACCAACTCCTGGGATCTGCACATGACACAGAGGCTCGGGACCAACCCAGGAGACGGCAGAAACGTGACGCTCCTTGGTCCGAGGGTACAGATAACATCCACACCAACCTGTTGGGGGTCCCAATAGGGGTCCCCCACGAATTCCAGACATTAAACAAGAATGATGGGCTGTGGCATTTGTTGCCCATTATTGGCCCAGCTATTGTTGATGCTAAGCAAACTGCCTGGATCAATTATATCTACTATAATCAACAACGATTTGTTAACTACACCCACACCGCACTTACGGGGATGGCTGAACAATTGGATGCCACCTCTCGAACCGCTAGACAAAATAGGCTAGCACTAGACATGATTCTGGCCAACCAGGGAGGTGTGTGTACAATGTTTGGAGAACAATGTTGCACGTTTATCCCTAACAATACCAGTCCGGATGGGAGCATTTCAAAAGCTCTGAGCGGGTTAGAAAAGTTATCTGTGGAGATGAAGGGTCTTGCCGGTGTGGAGGAGGGTCAAAGACAGTGGCTGGTTTGGCTGGGTGGGTGGCTGGTTTGGTGAGTACACTGCATTGATGGTTACTGGATTTCTGACCCTAATAGTTGTATTTCTTATATTAATGTGCTCTGCTGCATGTATTATCCCCTGTTTGAGGAAATCTTTTACAGATGTTGCGCACGCTGCGGTTATGATGCCACTGCTTGCTCACGGGGGGGATGCTGAGACTGCCTTGACAGAGGATGATCCATGGTTTGCTATAAAATAATAAAAATTGCTTATTTTTAGTTTAATTCATTGCTTTTTGTTTCACAATATATCCTTGTAATCTTTTACCCTGTATGTTGTCCTACCTTATGTCAAAGTTTAAATTTCCTGGGTGGGAGGTAGCCAACCTAGTACCTGTTAGGGTAGCAGGGTGCACTAGATGGTTTTTATTTTCTATAAAATAAAGGTGTGTTTCTTTTAATCTTTGTATTCTGAGTGTGACACCCTAAAAGGGTGTCAAAAGGAGGAGTCGAAATGCAACTTAGCGTATATCATTTGTTGATTTTTTCTTTGTTGATTAAAAAAATAGAAATAATAATAAAATTAATTAATTAATAATAAACTTTTTACTATTTTCATGAAATACTATTAACATATTACTATACTGTGACCGCTGAAGTAAAGGGTAATGAGTGACACCCTAGGGGTGTCAAAAGGGGGAATCCTAAAAATCCCTATGTTATCTAATATGTTACTAGGGTACTGAGAACGTGTTCTGAATGGTCATTAAAGGTCTAAAGTTCCTGGGTTTATCAACAACCTAGTATGTATGTATCGATCATTGAACTTTTTGGTTTCTGTTTTAATTTACACCCCTTTTGGGGTGTAAAAAGGGGGATTGTTAGGATTGGTGTTTATTGCACTATAACCCAATGCTATATCACATGTGATATAATATTAGCAACTGTTAGCCTGGGCGCCTGGGTGTCTGTGTGTGTGTGCTGGAAGTAACAGTTAGCCCCAGATAAGTGTGCTGGGAAGCTGTGGTTAGCCTTGAGCGAGAACAGTGTGCTCTGTATGCAGGTGCAAATAGCACAGACAATGTTGCAGAGCTGTCTGACCTCAGTCTCTGGGGTGAGGGAGCGTAATCTACACAGCAACAGCGCCGGGACACAAAAGAGCGCAAAGAGGCTGGGACTAGCCTGAGCGCCGGCGATAGGCTGAGCAAAGTTTAAACCACGCTCAGCCTCTACGGTGATAGGCCAACAGACGGGTTGGAACTATGTCTGTCACCGTATAAGAACAGCTGTTTACTTACATCCTGCCAGTTCCCTGTTCTACCCTGTGGGGTGGTACAGTGAACCCGTATATACGAAAATTGCATTTACCATTTATCGCTTGAGTTTAATAAAAATACTTAAAGTATATTCGGTGACTCTGAATCACATTTTGTCCTGATACCAGATTGAATTGACGCAAATCCCTTATAGGCTGCACAGCGAGATTCAACCCAGAGCATATCGGACTGCTTTTTCTCTACCACATCTCCGGATTCCTACCGCAAACTCTGAACATTTGAGAGGTCCATCAACTAGCCGGGAGGTCCATCAGCCACTCCTTGGGCTACAATACCTATATCTGGCTCATTGTTCTATCTGTGCACACTGTCTTTGACCCAGCCTTTTGCTAGCCTCGTACGAACATCCTGATCGCACGTGCTTACATGATGTTTCGCGACACATAATGTAAGCTCGCGAGGATCAGGATGGTTCGTATGAGGCTAACCTTCTGCTACTCACCTAAAATTAGCTATATAGTATAAGGGATTCCATTCCAAGCATGGATGGGTTATTCTATTTGATAGAGCAACGTTGTTAGTTTCCCTACAAGCCTATCATTATAATAGTAATATATCATATTCTTGATCTTCAACAGATGCTCAGCCTTTGGCAGAAAAAAAACTGAGTTGGGTGAGTAAAAGTCTCACATTCAATGGTGTTCCCTTTCAAATTGTGGGCACGAAGATGTATGAATGCCACCAGGGGGAAAGACAGACTAACAAAATACAGATATGCTTCTGAAATGAACAGAAAGGCAGGAAGTTCAAAGACAGATCACGGTAATTTATACCATACAGTATACTGTACCAATTTACAACATCAATTTCCTTTTAATAATGTTGAAGTGCTAAAGAACAATGTAATGTTCCTCAATAAAATTTAAGAAGATGGGACTTAAACGGGTGTCCCACCTTTGTGGTCACTCCCATGGCACTTATCGCAAAAGTATGTAAGTGGGGTTAGGGTGGTGAGTTTTCCCTTACACTGTAAAGCGCTTTGGGTGTCTAGAAAAGTACCCTGTAAGTCCAATCAATTATTATTATTATTACATGTTTTGCCATCTTCCATAGCTTTAAGACCATGCCTTTGTACAGAGACGGAAACTGGTACAAAATACCTGGGAGGAGGAAAGTGTGCGGGTTGTTCCACCAATTGAGTACCTTTTGTGTAGTGTAACTTTTATTTCACCTAATTTTAACATTCTGTCATTGTCACGAATCCCGTTTCCTGAGTCTGGTTGTTGCCTGTGTTCTGTTCTGGAGTGTTTTTCCGGTGTCCTGGAACGCACCCTGTCTGGTTGCCGGGCGTTTTAGCTAGTTGGGAGATCTCAGATTACCCGCACCTGTATCCCATCAGCTATCTGTGCACCTGGTCCTGATCATCATCTCTCCTGTTCATAACCCCGGACCTGACATCCATTCCCTGCCGGATCGTTAGCCTTAAACAGTAGGTTGTGCCAGCGTATCAGCCTCCAGCTTGATAGAAATTGTTTTGTTGTTTTTGTACGTCTTGCTTGCCTGAAACTTACCCCCGTTTGTTCTGTCTTCAGTTATTCACCCGGATCACTTACCCCATTCCTGCCTGGTCGTCGGAGGCTTCAGCTACTCCCTTGGACCCACCTATTCACTCCCATCAACTCACCACCGCTGCCCGTTACGCTACCTGGATATTTCTACCCCTTCATATTCACTTGTAAATAAATACTCACCTTCTTCCTACTCTCCTTGTCCTGGTCTGCTTCTGGGTTCGATTTTGAAAGAACGTGACAGTCATGAAGAGTTTAACATAATAAAAACATGTTCTCATTTCAAGATGTTAAATAAATTACTATAGTGCCTCATTTTAAAAATGTATTTATTTATTTCACCTTTATTTAACCAGGTAGGCTAGTTGAGAACAAGTTCTCATTTGCAAATGCGACCTGGCCAAGATAAAGCATAGCAATTCGACACATACAACACAGAGTTACACATGGAATAAACAAAACATAGTCAATAATACAGTAGAACAAAAAGAAAACAAAAAGTCTATATACAGTGAGTGCAAATGAGGTAAGATAAGGGAGTTAAGGCAATAAATAGGCCATGGTGGCGAAGTAATTACAATATAGCAATTAAAACACTGGAATGGTAGATGTGCAGAAGATGAATGTGCAAGTAGAGATACTGGGGTGCAAGGAGCAAGATAAATAAATAGAGTATGGGGATGAGGTAGGTAGATAGATGGGCTGTTTACAGATGGGCTATGTACAGGTGCAGTGATCTGTGAGCTGCTCTGACAGCTGGTGCTTAAAGCTAGTGAGGGAGATATGAGTCTCCAGCTTCAGAGATTTTTGCTGTTCGTTCCAGTCATTGGCAGCAGAGAACTGTAAGGAAAGACGACCAAAGGAGGAATTGGCTTTGGGGGTGACCAGTGAGATATACCTGCTGCAGCACGTGCTACGAGTGGGTGTTGCTATGGTGACCAGTGAGCTGAGATAAGGTGGGGCTTTACCTAGCAGAGACTTGTAGATAACCTGTGGGTTTGGTGACGAGTATGAAGCGAGGGCCAACCAACGAGAGCGTACAGGTCGCAATGGTGGGTTGTGTATGGGGCTTTGGTGACAAAACAGATGGCACTGTGATAGACTGCATCCAGTTTGTTGAGTAGAGTGTTGGAGGCTATTTTATAGATGACATCACCGAAGTCGAGGATCGGTAGGATGGTCAGTTTTACGAGGGTATGTTTGGCAGCATGAGTGAAGGATGCTTTGTTGCGATATAGGAAGCCAATTCTAGATGTAATTTTGGATTGGAGATGCTTAATGTGAGTCTGGAAGGAGAGTTTACAGTCTAACCAGACACCTAGGTATTTGTAGTTGTCCACGTATTCTAAATCAGAGCCGTCCAGAGTAGTGATGCTGGACGGGCGAGCAGGTGCGGGCAGTGATCGGTTGAATAGCATGCATTTAGTTCTACTTGCGTTTAAGAGCAGTTGGAGGCCACGGAAGGAGAGTTGTATGGCATTGAAGCTCGTCTGGAGGTTAGTTAACACAGTGTCCAAAGAACGGCCAGAAGTATACAGAATGGTGTCGTCTGCGTAGAGGTTTATCAGAGAATCACCAGCAGCAAGAGCAACATCATTGATGTATACAGAGAAAAGAGTCGGCCCGAGGATTGAACCCTGTGGCACCCCCATAGAGACTGCCAGAGGTTCAGACAGCAGGCCCTCCGATTTGACACACTGAACTCAATCAGAGAAGTAGTTGGTGAACCAGGCGAGGCAATCATTTGAGAAACCAAGGCTGTCGAGTCTGCCAATAAGAATGTGGTGATTGACAGAGTCGAAAGCCTTGGCCAGGTCGATGAATAAGGCTGCACAGCAATGTCTCTTATCGATGGCGGTTATGATGTCGTTTAGGACCTTGAGCTTGGCTGAGGTGCACCCATGACCAGCTCTGAAACCAGATTGCATAGCGGAGAGGGTACGGTGGGATTCGAAATGGTCGGTAATCTGTTTGTTAACTTGGCTTTCGAAGACCTTAGAAAGACAGGGTAGGATAGATATAGGTCTGTAACAGTTTGGGTCTAGATTGTCTCCCCCTTTGAAGAGGGGGATGACCGCGGCAGCTTTCCAATCTTTGGGGATCTCAGACGATACGAAAGAGAGGTTGAAGAGGCTAGTAATAGGGGTTGCAACAATTTCGGCAGATAATTTTTATAAAGAGAGGGTCCAGATTGTCTAGCCCGGCTGATTTGTAGGGGTCCAGATTTTGCAGCTCTTTCAGAACATCAGCTATCTGGATTTGGGTAAAGGCGAAATGGTGAAGGCTTTGGCGGGTTGCTGTGGAGGGTGCCGGGCAGTTGACCGGGGTAGGGGTAGCCAGGTGGAAAGCATGGCCAGCCGTAGAGAAATGCTTATTGAAATTCTCAATTATAGTGGATTTATCAGTGGTGATAGTGTTTCCTAGCCTCAGAGCAGTGGGCAGCTGGGAGGAGGTGCTCGTATTCTCCATGGACTTTACAGTGTCCCAGAACCTTTTTGAGTTAGTACTACAGGATGAAAATTTCTGTTTGAAAAAGCTAGCCTTAGCTTTCCTAACTGCCTGTGTATATTTGTTCCTAACTTCCCTGAAAAGTTGCATATCGCGGGGGCTGTTCGATGCTAATGCAGAACGCCACAGGATGTTTTCGTGCTGGTCAAGGGCAGACAGGTCTGGAGTGAACCAAGGACTATATATATTCCTAGTTCTACATTTTTGGAATGGGGCATGCTTATTTAAGATGGTGAGGAAGGCACTTTTAAAGAATAGCCAGGCATCATCTACTGACGGGATAAGGTCAATGTCAGGTCGATTAGAAAGGCCTGCTCGCAGAAGTGTTTTAGGGAGCGTTTGACAGTGATGAGGGGTGGTCTAAGTGCCAAATAAAGTAGCAGGGTTTATCTTAAATCAGAAAAAAATCTGCCAATTTCAAAAATGGGCATTTCTGTGAACATTTAGGTGAAACTGTGTACGTTTTACTTGTGGATTTTGAAAATAAAACTCTAAAATCAAGATGTGTCAATTTGTTGGTCTACATGTCATTTTAAAAACAATGCTTGTAGTAAACCTATTTTGGGTCAAGAAAAGTATGAGTAAGGGCAAACATCATGTTAAGCTTGCAAGCTGAGTTTGTATAAGACATCCGATTACCACTTTGCATTTAAAAACGGTTGGTTTTATTATAGCTAATAATTAACCAAATCATTGATGGATTACTAGATAAAAGAAAACATAGAAAACCTTCGGTGTGAAAACTCCCCAAAGGCAGACTGAAAAGTAACTGAATTTGTCGATAGACCCTTTTACCAATAAAGTCACTGAAGGGTTCTGAAAATTCGCAAAAATATAGTCCCTAAATTGGCAAGACTGGATTCCACCAGATGGAAGTATCACACTCTCACACTCACCACACATGAACACACACATAATCAAACCAGAGATATGATATAATGACAATGGGATTCGTTGCTCCTGCTTATTCCTCTTTGGATTGGTGGAAACATCTTGTTATTTGAATAATAATTTTGAATATTTTATGAGGAATGTTGATGTCAACCGTGTGTATTCAATGGAGAGTGAGATGCTTAGACCATCTTGAAGTTCAACAGGGACTCCGATATAAAGTGTTTTTTATCAAAGTTGCCAGGATTTTACTTGCATCACACTTACAGTGGGGAGAACAAGTATTTGATACACTGCCGATTTTGCAGGTTTTCCTACTTACAAAGCATGTAGAGGTCTGTAATTTTTATCATAGGTACACTTCAACTGTGAGAGACTGAATCTAAAACAAAAATCCAGAAAATCACATTGTATGATTTTTAAGTAATTCATTTGCATTTTATTGCATGACATAAGTATTTGATCACCTACCAACCAGTAAGAATTCCGTCTCTCACAGACCTGTTAGTTTTTCTTTAAGAAGCCCTCCTGTTCTCCACTCATTACCTGTATTAACTGCACCTGTTTGAACTCGTTACCTGTATAAAATACACCTGTCCACACACTCAATCAAACAGACTCCAACCTCTCCACAATGGCCAAGACCAGAGAGCCGTGTAAGGACATCAGGGATAAAATTGTAGACCTGAAAAAGCCTGGGATGGGCTACAGGACAATAGGCAAACTTGGTCAAGAACTACAGGAAACATATGATCTCTGTAATTGCAAACAAAGTTTTCTGTACCAAATATTAAGTTCTGCTTTTCTGATGTATCAAATACTTATGTCATGCAATAAAATGCAAATTAATTACTTAAAAATCATACAATGTGATTTTCTGGATTTTTGGATTTTTTGATTCCGTCTCTCACAGTTGAAGTGTACCTATGATAAAAATTACAGACCTCTACATGCTTTGTAAGTAGGAAAACCAGCAAAATCGGCAGTGTATCAAATACTTGTTCTCCCCACTGTATATCACTACACTCGTAACAACCTAATCATTACGAAACTTCTATTAGACCAAATAAGTCTCACTTGTCAAAATAGCAATTCATGTTTATCTTGACTAAATTTGACTCTCTCATTGCCCCCCCATACAAAAACTCCTTGCCTGCTTAATAATTAAGGATCTGCTTAACGTGGACAGATTTCAGGCAGATTTCACTCACTTTTTATTAATTATTTTACTTATATTTGTGTATTGTTTTTGTGGTGTGGTTTTCACATAAGCCCTTTTGGGCTTCCAACCTATGGAGGATCAAACCTGCCACAAATCAATACATAAATAAATGCACACATAGATAAATGGATGAATGAAGCACACAAATAGATATATATAAATATTAATCTCACTTTAATTAATTTTATTCATTTTTATTATTTATTTATGTATTTCTTCCTCCAATATGATAATGAGGGGGTGTCATCAAACATTTGTGGGTGGTATATAACACACCATTCGTAAATCAATGTCACAGCGCGTTGCTCGATTCAGTATGCCAGAACGGTGTTCAACGTTTAATTAAATCAAATCACATTTTGTTCGTCACATGCTTTGTAAAGTTTAATTAAATCAAATTTGAAATCAAATCACATTTTGTTCGTCACATGCTTTGTAAACAACAGGTGTAGACTAACAGTTAGGGTCCTTCCTAGCAATGCACAGAAAAAGGAAATAATAGAAAAGTAAAACACGTAATAAAAGTAATAATAAATACACAAACGGTCCTGTGATGAACGACCAGTTGAAAAACGGTGTGATTATGGTGGCACACAGGGCAATTTTCTATGGTGTGCTGCACCTGAACTCTAAGTCATCGGGCAACTTCCTCCAAATTGTAGCAGCTAGCTGACTCAAGTTTTCGATGCATTCCTCGATAACCGGGGTTTGTGTGCTAGCTTAACACATAGAGCTGCCTCCCTGAACTTGCCTCTGACTGGGCTTGAACCAGGTGCCTCTACCTCGCCAACACAAGTGACCGACGGCTTGACAACGTGCGAACCAATTTAGGCTATACAAAATTAACCAATTGGATAGCGCCATCGGCGATATTTTAAGCTAGCGGTGGAGTGAGGTTACGGTATGTTCTTAAATCGAGGCTCTCAAGTGGCACTGCATCTCAGTGCAAGAGGTGTCACTACAGTCCCTGGTTCCTATCATCAAATCAAATCAAGTTTATTTTATATAGCCCTTCGTACATCAGCTAATATCTCGAAGTGCTGTACAGAAACCCAGCCTAAAACCCCAAACAGCAAGCAATGCAGGTGTAGAAGCACGGTGGCTAGGAAAAACTCCCTAGAAAGGCCAAAACCTAGGAAGAAACCTAGAGAGGAACCAGGCTATGAGGGGTGGCCAGTCCTCTTCTGGCTGTGCCGGGTGGAGATTATAACAGAACATGGCCAAGATGTTCAAAAATGTTCATAAGTGACAAGCATGGTCAAATAATAATCAGGAATAAATGTCAGTTGGCTTTTCATAGCCGATCATTAAGAGTTGAAAACAGCAGGTCTGGGACAGGTAGGGGTTCCATAACCGCAGGCAGAACAGTTGAAACTGGAATAGCAGCAAGGCCAGGTGGACTGGGAACAGCAAGGAGTCATCATGCCCGGTAGTCCTGACGTATGGTCCTAGGGCTCAGGTTCTCCGAGAGAGAGAAAGAAAGAGAGAAGGAGAGAATTAGAGAGAGCCAAGATTTTCAAAATGTTCATAAATGACAAGCATGGTCAAATAATAATCAGGAATAAATGTCAGTTGGCTTTTCATAGCCGATCATTAAGAGTTGAAAGCAGCAGGTCTGGGACAGGTAGGGGTTCCATAACCGCAGGCAGAACAGTTGAAACTGGAACAGCAGCAAGGCCAGGTGGACTGGGGACAGCAAGGAGTCATCATGCCCGGTAGTCCTGACATATGGTCCTAGGGCTCAGGTTCTCCGAGAGAGAGAAAGAAAGAGAGAAGGAGAGAATTAGAGAGAGCATACTTAAATTCACACAGGACACTGGATAAGACAGGAGAAGTACTCCAGATATAACCAACTGACCCTAGCCCCCCGACACATAAACTACTGCAGCATAAATACTGGAGGCTGAGACAGGAGGGGTCAGGAGACACCTATCCAGGCTGTATCACATCCGGCTGTGATTGGGAGTCCCATAGGACGGCACACAATTGGCACAGCGTCGTCCGGGGTAGGCCGTCATTGTAAATAGGAATTTGTTCTTTATTTAACTAGGCAAGTCAGTTAAGGTTAAATAAAAAAATAAAAAAAATAAACTCTGTTACACCTCCACATGGAAAGGCAGGTAATCTGGAAAGGCGCTGTTTTCAGAAGCGTTAGCCAGCACTGCCAAGTCTCTGGCTGTTGCTCGCCTGATTGCAGCCATACTAACTAACTGCCAGAAGAACTGGTCTACTGTAGCTACAGTATCTACCGGTTGTAAATCTCTCAAGTGTGTGTAGTTTGATTGTTTACTTCTCGGACCATCAGAGTCAGGCAAAAGCAATCAAGCAACGTGCCGTGACATTGATCATCCAATGATGTGTTAGATACCACCCACAGATGTTGATTGACACCCCCTCATTATCATATGGAGGAAGAAATAAAAAATAAAACAAATATATACATGAATGTGTTAATAAATAATTAAATACATACATATATGTAGATGCATTTTGGTCAGTATATTTGTATTTCCTTGCTAATTTATTTATGTGCAGATGTATTTATTCATTTATCTATATACAGTTGAAGTCGGAAGTTAACATACACTTAGGTTGGAGTCATTAAAACTTGTTTTTCAACCACTCCACAAATTTCTTGTTAACAAACTATAGTTTTGGCAAGTCAGTTAGGACATCTACTTTGTGCATGACACAAGTAATTTTTCCAACAATTGTTTACAGACAGATTATTTCACTGTATCACAATTCCAGTGGGTCAGAAGTTTACATACACTAAGTTGACTGTGCCTTTAAACAGCTTGGAAAATTCCAGAAAATTATGTCATGGCTTTAGAAGCTTCTGATAGGCTAATTGACATTATTTTAGTCAATTGGAGGTGTATCTGTGGATGTATTTCAAGGCCTACCTTCAAACTCAGTGCCTCTTTGCTTGACATCATTGGAAAATCAAAAGAAATCAGCCAAGACCTCAGAAAAAAATGTGTAGACCTCCACAAGTCTGGTTCATCCTTGGGAGCAATTTCCAAACGCCTGAAGGTACCATGTTCATCTGTACAAACAATAGTACGCAAGTATAAACACCATGGGACCACGCAGCTGTCATGCCGCTCAGGAAGGAGACGCGTTCTGTCTCCTAGAGATTAACGTACTTTGGTGCAAAAAGTGCAATTCAATCCCAGAACAACAGCAAAGGACCTTGTGAAGATGCTGGAGGAAACAGGTACAAAAATATCCACAATAAAACGAGTCCTATATCGACGTAACCTGAAAGGCCGCTCAGCAAGGAAGAAGACACTGCTCCAAAACCGCCATAAAAAATCCAGACTACGGTTTGCAACTGCACATGGGGACAAAGATCATACTTTTTGGAGAAATGTTCTCTGGTCTGATGAAACAAAAATAGAACTGTTTGGCCATAATGACCATTGTTATGTTTGGAGGAAAAAGGGGAAGGCTTTCAAGCCGAAGAACATCATCCCAACCGTGAAGCACGGGGGTGGCAGCATCATGTTGTGGGGGTGCTTTGCTGCAGGAGGGACAGGTGATCCTAACTGACCTAAAACAGGGAATTTTTACTTGGATTAAATGTCAGGAATTGTGAAAAACGGAGTTTAAATGTATTTGGCTAAGGTGTATGTAAACTTCTGACTTCAACTGTATGTGCTAACAGATTTGGTGGCGTTTGAGCTATTGAATTCGGCACAACCTAAAATTGTCACTTTGGAGTCTGGACTATAGGCCACTGAAGAGATTCTTATGGCTTTCAAATCATCTCGACCGCAGACTTCCTCTTCCAATGCTTACCCAGGCAGGGATGTTCCACTCAGGGCCTGTTTGATCTGACATAGAGCAAGTCTCATCTTAAGCCATTCTCTCATTTGCAACGCAGGCGAAAAACTCCCGGTTTTTGGTTGAAAAAGTGTGCTGAGGCAGCTGTGAAAATCTTCACTGTTGAATCGTCTGGTTGGAAAATGTAACCCATATGTCCTTCACTCGTATCAATCACACCATTAAAACAATCAGGTGCATCACAAAGAATGGCATCAATTTTTTTGTCATTGTGTTCCTGACACAAAGGACACAATACAGATAATTGGTCTAGGAGCCATGTTTTATGTCGTTTATCTCTCATGGTTTCTTGTCGCTTGTAGTGTTCACAGGTCTTACTTATACTTAGGCATACCTACCCTGGAAATTACTTTTTTCATTCTACAGAGGCTCACAAGCTCACTCCATAAGTTCACTACAAAAATTCCCAACTGTTTAAACTTTTCAAACTCAGGCCTCCCTCATTCACTATATAAATTCCCAACTGTTTCAAATGGTCAAACACATTCAACAGTTCAACAAGGTCACTACACATCAATCAACATGACATTTTTATTGAAAACATATGCTTTACTTCAAAGGAACAGCTGCACTATCATATTACATAAGCACTCACAAGATAGCGTGAGAACATCCGGACAGGAAGTCCATAAAAGGGCATAAACACGTGACACTAAAAATAGATCATCAATCACTTTTTCACACATGCCATCTACTGTATTCTCTCTATTGTGCCTTCAGAAAGTATTCACACCCCTTATATTATATTATTCATACCCAAAAAAATGACCACATTTTGTTGAATTAAAGCCTGAATTCAAAATGGTTTAAATTGCTTCTTCTTTTTTTACAGAAATATCTTATTTACATAAGTATTCATAACACTTTTCTATGACACTCCAAATTGAGCTCAGGTGCATCCAATATACTCTGATCATCCTTGAGATGTCACTAGAACTTGATTGGGGTCCACCTGTGGCCAATTCAATTGTTTTGACATCATTTAGAAAGAAACACACCTGTCTATATAAGTTCCCACTGTTGACAGTGCATGTCAGAGCAGAAACTATACCATGAAGTCCAGGGAACTGTCCGGTTATCGCCGAGATACAATTGTGAGGAGGAATATATCTGGGAATGGCTATAAAACTATTTCTATGGTGTTGAAAGTTTCCATGAGCACACTGGTCTTCATCATTGGGAAATTGAAAAAAATATGGAACTACCCAGACTCTGCATAGAGCTGGCTGTCCGACCAAACTGAGCAACTGGGCGAGGTGACCAAGAACCAAATGCCCACTCTGACAGAACTACAGAGTTCCTTGGTTGAGATGGAAGAACCTGCCAGAAGGACGACTTCACCAATCTGGGTTTTATAGGAGAATAACCAGATGGAAGTCACACCTGAGAAAAAAGGCACATGACAGCACGCCTGGAGTTAGCAAAAATGCATGTGAAAGACTCAGAGCATAAGGCTACGTCTGGAGAAAACCAGGCACACACAGCCCATCACCTGTCGAACACCATCCCTACCGTGAAGCATGGTGGTGGCAGCATCATGCTATGGGGATGCTTTTCAGCAGCAAGGACACAGGCAAATCCTTGATGAGAACATACTTCAGAATGTAAATGACCTTAACTTGGTCAAGGCCCCAGTCTAACAGGACAGTGACCCCAAGCATACAGCCAAAGCAACACTGGAATGGCTTCAGAACAAGAATGTGGAAGTCCTTGAGTGCCCCAGCTGAAATCCAGCCTTAAATCCCATTTAAATTTGTGGAAATTCTTGAGGATTGCTGTTCACCGCTGCCCCCCATCTAACTTAATAGAGCTTGAGAAAATCTGCAGGGAAGAATGGGAGAAAATCCACAAATCCAGATGTGCAATGCTGATACAGATACACCCAAGACGACTCAAAATTGTAATCGACGCCAAAGGTGCTTCTACAAGTATTGACTCCGAGTGTGAATAATTATCTAAATCAGATATTTCTAAAAAGAACCATTGAAAATCACAGCATATCTTTTGGCTGTCTTTTGAGTGGGTGAATATAGGTTGGAATCTCATTGATCAACATCTCAACCAACTATTACCCAATTATCCACGTGGAAATGACATGGTGTGCCCAGTGGGAAGCGATCACTTGTCACTGACTTTTATTTTGACATGAGGCAAGCGGAGAAGTGGGACCCACGTTTGTAAAGTCTGATTTAATATAATTTCTTTTGAACCTTTATTTAACTAGGCAAGTCAGTTAAGAACAAATTCTTATTTACAACGATGGCCTACCCCAGCCAAACCCGGATAACACTGGGACAATTGTGCGCCGCCCTATGGGACTCCCAATCACGGCCGGATTCTAACCAGGGTGACGCTTAGTGACGCTTCTTGCACTGAGATGCAGTGCCTTAGACCACTGAGCCACTCGGGAGCCAGTACATACAGTACATTCCTTTTAATATTTTGTCTCAAAAGGACCAATCCCCCAGACAAATGAGCAGACTAAGTTCAAATGTAATTTTATTCAATATTCTGGTTTCCAGAGGTCCTGAGAGAACCGTTTCCAAAGATTTATTGTATTGCATTATGTCAGACTGTGACTAGCTAGCTGGCTATCACTGGATGATGTATCAGGCTAGTCAGAGGCTTACTTTCAGGGGCTGGTAATATCACACTGGACATAAGATGGTTACAGTTATGGTCAAGTTTATTCTGATGTTGTTTGTATAAAATGTACCAAAAAATGACAAAAACCTTTAAATGAATCTGAGCATATTAATCTTTGAGCATCTCACAATGAATGTTTGACAGAGAGCTCAGCCTATTGCCTTACAGTTGCTGCTCTCCAGAGACCCTGCCACTCCTCTAACTGCTCTTCTTCTTCCACTCCACCCTCCATTCAATCCAGTCCAGTAGGGTTCGACTGGTCTGCCATCCAGCTACCTCCAGAGCTAGAAGAGATGAAGCACAAACAATGGTGACTGACCAGTGTGACAACATCCAGGGGCGTCAGTTGGGTATGGCGCTCAAGACCAAAAATGTAAATTAGACTCAAATCATTCCAATCCCGATTTACAATGCAACAGCTGTTTAACATATTGCGGGCTGGCTTTAGGACCATGTGGAGCATCGCTCGGAAAGCGGCTGCCAGCCTGCGGCCTCAGAGAGAGTAGAGAAATCGAGACACCCCACTCCCAATTTTTTTCCTGATTGGGGCGGGGCCACTCTGGTCTACTTATTGCCCCCGACGGGGCGGGAGCGGACAATAAGTAGACCAGAGACAGCTGTTCCGTCTCTTGCGTGAGCATGCCAGATATTATGGAGGAACCGCGAGCTCACATGGGTAAAGCCTGCTCATGCGAGAGAGGAAACGCCCACTTATACAGACAGGAACCGTGACCATTTTTTCTTCAATGGTTAACCGCCTGAGTAAACACTTATTTATCTTTTCGCTCACTTTTAGAAAGCAGGGACAGTGCCAGTTTGCTTTGCTGGACAGCAATTTAGGAAGTGTGCTGAATGCTTTGAATTTGATGTCGGCATTTGAACTGTCTTATTTGATAGCCAGGAGATAATTTAATTGGGAGGTGGGGAAGCCCTCCTTTTTGGTGGCCGCTCAAAAACAAAAGCATTTATTGCCATTAAAATATGGGTTATGAAAGATGGAGAGCTAATTTATATTTTCATCTGTTCACCGAGTAGGCTAGAGCAAGTTTGGTTTCCTGTTTTTGGCCTTAAAAACGAACAATTGTAGGCTACAACAAATGTGCATTGTCATGCAGTGACAGAATGATTATTGAGATAATGCAAATCATTCATGATTACTTAGTTGGGCTAACTTTTTTCAACTTCTTGATGTAGGTCTACTTCATTATCATCATCCTCTGTCTGAATCCTTAATCCCTACCTGTAGCCTACCTGCCTCTGGTATAATGCATTTCCACCACTCACTATCAGTCTTGCTTGTCCATCTTCCTGAATTAAAATTAGATATTCTAACAATCTTGCTTGCAAAAGTTATTTAGCTATAGTGTGGATGTTGCACTTTTTAAATATAATGAGCACCCAGATAGTAATGTGTTGCACACACAGAAGTTGCACTATCAGATGGAGACAAGCTGGCCCGGGGAACAAATTGAGCGAGCCACCCCTTCGTTGGTTACTGAACTGAAAAAAGAAATGTCCTCTCACTGTCAACTGCGTTTATTTTCAGCAAACTTAACATGTGTAAATATTTGTATGAACATAAGATTCAACAACTGAGACATAAACTGAACAGGTTCCACAGACATGTGACTAACAGAAATGGAATAATGTGTCCCTGAACAGGGGGGGGGGGGGGGGGGGGGGGGGGTCCAAATCAAAAGTAACAGTCAGTATCTGGTGTGGCCACCATCTGCATTAAGTACTGCAGTGCATCTCCTCATGGACTGCACCAGATTTACCATTTCTTGCTGTGAGATGTTACCCCACTCTTCCATCAAGGCACCTGCAAGTTCCTGGACATTTCTGGGGGGAATGGCCCTAGCCCTCACTCTCCAATCCAACAGGTCCAAGACGTGCTCAATGGGATTGAGATCCGGGCTCTTCGCTGGCCATGGCAGAACACTGACATTCCTGTCTTGCAGGAAATCAGCCATACTGCTCATTCTGTGCGTGGTGGCATTGTCATGCTGGAGGGTCGTGTCAGGATGAGCCTGCAGGAAGGGTACCACATGAGGGAGGAGGATGTCTTCCCTGTAACGCACAGCGTTGAGATTGCCTGCAATGACAACAAGCTCAGTCCAATGATGCTGTGACACACCGCCCCAGACCATGACGGACCCTCCACCTCCAAATCGATCCCGCTCCAGAGTACATGCCTCGGTGTAACGCTCATTCCTTCGACGATAAACGCAAATCCGACCATCACCGCTGGTGAGACAAAACTGTGACTCGTCAGTGAAGAGCACTTTTAACCAGTCCTGTCTGGTCCAGCGATGGTGGGTTTTTGCCCATACGCGATGTTGTTGCCGGTGATGTCTGGTGAGGACCTGCCTTACAACAGCCCCCTGCCTACAAGCCCTCAGTCCAGCCTCTCTCAGCCTATTGCGGACAGTCTGAGCCCTGATGGAGGGATTGTGCGTTCCTGGTGTAACTCGGCAGTTGTTGTTGCCATCCTGTACCTGTCACGCAGGTGTGATGTTCGGATGTACCGGTCCTGTGCAGTTGTTGTTACACGTGGTCTGCCACTGCGAGGACGATCAGCTGTCCGTCCTGTCTCCCTGTAGCGCTGTCTTAGGCGTCTCACAGTACGGACATTGCAATTTATTGCCCTGGCCACATCTACAGTCCTCATGCCTCCTTGCAGCATGCCTAAGGCACGTTCACGCAGATGAGCAGGGACCCTGGGCATCTTTCTTTTGGTGTTTTTCAGAGTCAGTAAAAAGGCCTCTTTAGTGTCCTAAGTTTTCATAACTGTGACCTTAATTGCCTACTGTCTGTAAGCTGTTATTGTCTTAACGACCGTTCCACATGTGCATGTTCATTAATTGTTTATGGCTCATTGAACAAGCATGGGAAACCGTGTTTAAACCCTTTACAATGAAGATCTGTAAAGTTATTTGGATTTTTACAAATTATCTTTGGAAGACAGGGTCCTAAAAAAGGGACGTTTCTTTTTTTGCTGAGTTTACATCAATATTCTCAGTGCCACATTGTTGGTTAATAGAATGTTTAAATACTCTGAGGCACCTTGTTGATAAAATGCCTCAATATTCGTTGAATGTTTTCCTTCCCTGGTGAATATTGCAGAAATTATAAAATGAGCTTGGCGCACACATTATGCAGCGCAATAAGAGAAAATGTAACTACTGGAAATATATAGGTTCGACACAGAGAATGATAGAGGCCTCTAGTGGCCAAAAGGCCATTTTAGCATGGGCAGCGCCATGAGGGCTTCCACCATTTTAATGTAGTCAACTGGATGGGATTTCCAACTTCATTGGCTGAGCCCTCCTGGTGACCGTGTTCGAGTCATGTCCAACCGGGTCATCAGGAGGGATCAGCCAATAGTGAAGAAGAAAATTGACTACTTCAAAATGGAGATTGCCTCAATGACGCTGCTCATATACGCTACAATGGCACATATAAAATATGAAACTTCTATCTATCTCTATGGTTTGATAAGGTGACATGTAAAGGGGCCTTAGCTCCCTTTTTAAAAGGCATGTGTAGATTTTCTATTTGTATTTCGTGATTTAGGACATTCTTTGGTCGAGTCATGCGTCCTTGTCGGCCTAAGTAAGTCATTTTGTGTAGGCCTAGGCCTTGTATTCAATGCATGTTTTTGATTTATGTGGCATAGTTTGCATTCGCGGCCAGCTGTTTTATGCACCAGATACTCACATTTATTTTTATTATATTTATTTAACCTTTATTTAACTCGGCAAGTCTTAAGAACAAATTCTTATTTACAATGACGGCCTACCAAAAGTCAAAAGCCCTCCTGCGGGGATGGGGCCTGGGATAAAAAATAATCATAATAATAAAATAAAATAAAAGGACATTGATATCGGCTTTTGAAATTCGTCCTTGTTGTGACCTGATAGCCTGTATTATGCATCTATTTCATGTTCACTGTATGTGCTGTTCCACAAGTAAATGAGTCAATTTATGAAGTTGAGTAGTGGTTGACATTTTACACACCATTCCACAGACCTTTAAACCCAATATTGAGGTGATAATTAATGGCTGGGATCATTTTTATTGGTTTTTGCTGTTCTCCAAATAGCATTTTATAGTTTTTAAACTGTGTAGAAATGCAGTAAATGAGCTTCAACTTCCAAACAATTCCTTGGGGGGAGGGGCATACCCTAGGTTTAGCTGAACGGACGCCACTGACGACATCCCAACATACACGGTGGGAGTAAACAGCTACTGACTGAGCACACCTTGTTACACTGAGCTTACCTTTGAGGAATGGCTGAAAAATGTGGTCCATAAGTTTATGACTCTCATGCACCAGCTCCCAATGATCTTGAGGGAAAGGAAAAAGGGATAACAGAGTTATAACACAGCATTGACAAAGACTTTGGTTTAAACTGTCATGTAAAGATGATCATTAAAGGCTCACTGTTGCTGTGTGACATTGAGAGTTGTTTGAGAGCCCCCTCTAGTGGCGAGACAGGGTGTAACACCGTGCAGAGGCACACTGCTTGGCACACAGCCCTGATCTCATCACATACAGATGCATCTGTTCCCAAACAAACACACACCGAGCCTAAGGGAGAGAAATAGCACATTCAATAACACTCACATGACATACACCATCTATTAAAATGACATGATGTAATGTACATCCATCTCGAAACAACCCACGTCAAAACTGAATACAGCAGTTGGTGGGGGATTACTGAAATATGTTATACACACCACGTTTGACTCCGATAAGGAAGAGCTTCTGGTTGTTTTTCATGGCCAAATTAAGGTCCTCTGACCTACAAAATGAAAGAAATTATATCATTGAGCATGAACATCCAAATCTGAGCACACTTCACTTCCACACCAAACAGGCAGACACCAACTTACATATAAACAAGTTCCCCTAGCCTCACTCCCAGTTTGATTGGCACTGTCCTCCTGAACTCTAAAAAAATAAACAGCAGAAAAGTATGTTAAAGCCATTGATAGTTGATAGCCATAATGATCAACAAGCCATTTCATTGTTTATTATTCACTGAATGTCAGCCATACCCAAGAATACAGGCTCTTTATGATTGGCCTCTAGTGGACCGAGGACCCGCCCACAATAGCAAGCCGAGCTTCGTTGAGTGTCTCCATGACAACCGAACGCACTGCTTTGTAATTTGCAAAAAGGTGGAGGATGGTGAAAAGGAAGAAGAGGACGAATGTCAGCCTGAGGAGATGAGAAGGGATGGAAAACAGATCAATATCCATCGAATAACCAATAGGTTAGCTATATAGAGCTGTCATGTCCTATCTCATACAGTGGCAGTGTAAGCAGTGCAATAGAGGACTCACAGTGGATTGACAGTGACAAGAGGAATAAGGATCAGACTGACCAGCAGTCCAGACAGATTCACTAAAGTCTCCTGTAAAGAACACATGAATTACAATAAGATCCTCATCTTAAAGCAGCAGTACAAGACAGGACAGTAAAAGCCATGGGTTAGTTACAGTATCTTACAGTATCATCAAGTAGAGAAATATGTATGGAGCACCTGGCTGCCATCTTTGGCAGAGATGTCCGCCATGTTGTCTCTGCGAGCTTGGTGAAGAGTCAAAGCAGCTCTGGTGGCCCCACCTGCAACCCCGACAATGGACTGACAAACACAGAGAGAGAGAGATATCGAACAGTGTACATTTACATTTAACAGACGCTCTTATTCAGAGTGAATTACAATCAGTGCATTCAACCAAAGTAGGTAAAACAACCACATATTAGGAACATTGCAAGTAAAACCTTCAAAATAGCTGGTTGCTATCTGCAAAATCAATGCTAGTGAGAATATGGTATTCAGGTTTACCTTGAATATTCCAGCAGAGCACACAATTAGAGTGAAGAATGTTGGGCAGTTAGGAGCCAGTATTTCCATGAACATGGCGATATCATTGAGAACATCAGCAACAAGCCTAAGGAAAACAGCACAAGCATTGACATACCCAATAATTCCATAACACACAATGAACACACTCACTTTATTGATGCTTGACATCCCTACCTCCATTTTTTGGCCTCAGAGTCTAGTTTATTCCTAAAACACAGAGAAAGACAAAATTTGAAAAACAATATTGACAATTACTAATAGTAGATTACAAAACAAATCAAAACTCATTAAGCCAGGCAAATAAGATTCTTCCCAGCATGCCTGTGCCATCTAAAATGTAGATTGTTTTTTTTATAAACCCCCTTAACAGGAAAGAAGACAATAGTCTTATCACAGTCATTAACACTAACCTCGTAATAACCAGGTAATTGTTGCAGCAGCAACTGTTGCCTCTTGGTTTCCAACACCAACACCCCTTAAAGAGGCCTGGGTGGCAAGAGTACCTGAAAGAGAACTGGAAAAGGCCTGTGTGTGTGTGTCAGAGAGAGGGAGAGGGAGAGGGGGAGAGAGAGAGTCCAATAGAGTGTTAAAATGTACATAATAAATTTGACATTTCAAAATTATGGCACACATATCCACAAAACAACCACATCCTCTGTCTTTCTCACACAGACCTACCTGAAGAGTATCCCAAAATTGATACTGCAGGTAATCACCACTGACACTCTCTGGATACCCCTGAGGCAAGAAGACACTCTAACAAGAGTAGATGAGATATGAGAGAGAGAGATATGAGGGGGGGGGGGGGGGGGGGGGGGTGTTTAGGGACAGAATGAAATTTACAGTATGGGTACCTGGAGGAAAACGAGGGAGGGTCATGCTTTTTCAATTTCAGTCAAGGGGAGGGTTTAGTATTTTTTTTAAATCTACTCCAGGGGAGGGTCATGTAATTTGTAATTGATGACATTTCTATATTTCTCAGTGTTTTAGAATTAGTTGCTTACTAGGCTATATATCGATGTGTGCCCGATGCCTCCCCTCATCTCTGATTCTCCACTGGGCGCGCAATATCAAGTGTGCTTATAGGCTATTTAGTGTGGTCTCAATCAAATGATCCATAGCCTATATGTGCTTGCTAGGAGAAGCACAGAGCAAAGTTATATTTCTAAGATAGCTGTTGGGATGGGGTAAATAAAACTAGGCAGCATTACACACTGCAATGGATATTCCAACCCTGAGCCCCAGCCTGCGCTTGCTGACCAATGGCTAACCAATGGCTGTGCTGTGTAGGCCTACGGTGGCAGTTCAGGAGAGTCAAAGGCTTCTTCTGATTTTTTTGTTGATTGCGCGCCGACTAGCCTATGTTCTGTTTAGGTTAAGAAGGAGAGGGTGAATATGAGGAGCTATAGGAGGACAGACTCATTGTAGTGGCTGGAATAGAATAAATGGAACGTATAAAACACAAGGAAACCACGTTTGACTCCATTCTATTAATTCCATTCCAGCTATTACAATGAGCTCGTCCTACTATAGCTCCTCCCACCAGCCTCCACTGGTGTGAACAAGCATTACAACTCAGCCTGGAAAACACCCTCCATTCACCTTTTATGGTGACAGTAACACCCTTTATTTGCTGTATAATTTGTAACTATTGGCATTAGGCCACGGCATGCAAATATTTAGTTTATCAATAGATTATTGTGTTTATATGCCCTGCCTTGGTATAGGCTCTGGGATTAAATAGGCAATGATGTCGCGTTCCTATCGCACAGCAATACTGTAGCCTATACATACTGTGAAATATTTTACCTAAACTACTGCCCTATTTAATGTGTTAGCAGTCATTTATGCTGTATCTGGAAAATAACTGTCAGTTTCTGAACGAGAAAACAATGGCACATTTTCGTGGACCTGTCAGCAGAACATTTTAATTCGGCAATGTTTTAAAATAGACTTTTCCCCCAACCTAAATATGATGGAGAACCCGTGAATTCTGAAACATAGTAGGGCAGGCCACAAAAAAATGCAATTACAGTACTTACAGTAGGTACAGTTGTATTTCTCCTGTGTTTTTGTTTTACTTGACTTTTTAATTTATGTTTTATAGTACTACTGATATTTATTACTGCGAGAAAAACATTTCACAGTAGGCTACTTATGCACATGAGAATACAAATTGAAAAGCCATACATAGGCCTACTTCAATGTAAAAGATCAGCTGTTAAATTCAACTGTATACCGGTATTATAAACCGCACTGCCTATGAGTTTGCAAAACTTGAAATACATATAGCCTATGTATTTACTAGGCTACTAGGTCCAATTAAATGAGAGATGTGGATGGTCATTTGTTGTATGGCTCCTTTGAGAATATGAACCCAACACGTCCAGAAAAAGTGAGGAATATATTCTGCAAATATATTCCCTAAAAAAGGGAAAAAGATTCCTATGTCTAATTATAAGATTTCTATGTCTAATTATTTTTGATTTTAAATATAAAACACATATATTTTCATTCTTCTAACTAATGGTAAATGGTTGCATTCTTGTTCATATGTTTTCCTGTTTTTAGTTTTTTATTAAGCTTTTCATCATATCCCCCATTTGCACAAAATAGTTACTTGCAGTGGCGACCCGTCATTCAGGGCAGAGCCCCACCAGTTTTGCGCAACAACAAAAAAACAAGTCGACAATCTACTGGCAAATCCTTTTTAATCCTTGTCATATGAAGATAAATTATAGATAAAACGTATCGGTGCTCATCGGCCATTGGACATAAAGACATAAAGAACAAGTTGGAAATCGCAAATTCACCAATGAGTTGTATGGAAGGAATCAGTGGCTAACTGCAAGCACTGCAAAGCAATCACTAACATTAGCCTGCTATTCAATGGAGTGGCTGTGTGTTTTTTTTCGAGTTCCCACCAGAAATCCAGAGAATGGCAGACTTTGATGACAAAGTTTGTTGACAAAATGTGCCCACAAAGGACCGCCGCGCCACCTTCACAAGGTGAGTCCAAAAATGTATTGTATGCTGCTGCATAAATTATGTAATATGCAAGGGAGATATGTACACTGTAGCTAAGAAAGTAATACTAAGTGTATGTTGTGTAGTAAGCTGTTAGTAGCCCATGTCATTCGTGGCCGGTGTGTGCTTGTTTGCCAACTTTTTTTCACAGCTTTGACAGTGCTACTGATAGTAGTGGTGGCGCCTGGGTTGCACATGCGAATTCAGCAGACACAACATTCTACAATAGAATTCTGTTATTTGACATGTCAAATTAAAAGCTGCACTATGCGTCGAATAGTGTTATGACGTGTATCTTTTTTGACAGGCAAAGACCCAAACGGCGTTCAATGTGCCTCACCCTAATAATTTGGTCTATTTTCACCTCTTAATTTTGCCTACTGTTCTAACTTGGTGGTGCACATGTAGCCTATAACCTGTTTTAGAGAGATGTAATCATTGAATATTGCAAGAGCTTTCATTGTCTGGTTTATATGTCCCCTTTATTTATCCTACAGTTCTGACTTGTTGTACAGGGAGTACACTGTAAGAACGGCCCATGTTCTGAATTCTGTCGCTGTACATTTCAAAAGTGCTGAACAAATAGTTATATTAGCTACGTCCGTCGTCGCTCGTTAATGTCTTAATCGAAATTACAGATTGCCTCTTATCCACTTGTCGTCCCCTTATGCCACAGTTTGTACATCTCAATTGTCAGTAGAAACCACATTTGTTTAAGCAAGTCAGCCATATCAGCTATGTAGGCAGTAAATGAGGCTGAATGAACTGTTTCGCTGCCAGACAAGGCTCCGCTGAAAGCCAGGTGTAGCAGTGGTAAGGTGTTGGGACTGCTGTTGGAACAGCATTATGAAGGCCCTAACAGTTTGTGGACACCGTTTGTTACTGTTATAGTGCAATTAATGTATTGTTTAGTGTTGTGTTGTGTAGTGGCTTTGCTGGCATGCATCCCACATTTTTGTTTTTGCCCCACCAATAGATTTACATCGTGGCTAAAATCGCCACTGCTTACTTGCAATACAATATTTCAACCACTAGCAGATGTGTGTACACATGGTCTAAAGTTTGCGGAGAGGTGAGCACATTCTCACAGTCAAGCTAAACTTTTTTAAATGCCAACTTTTGCGTGAAAAGTGGCGCAAGCACATTTTGGGGTATTATTTTGTACTTATGAAAGGTTTATAAATTAGGCCCCTGGATCTGTCCCAAGAAGTGAGGGTAAACGGTAGGCATGTTCCCTGTTATCCACTTTATGTTTAATTATTTGGGGTATAGATGAGGGTCACTTGTTTATTTTCAAGCGTTCAGGGAGGGTTTAGGTCAAATATATTTTGCTGAAGAGGGCCAACCATTTTCACTTCAGAGATGTCCAATTTTCTCCATGTAACCCTTATTATAAATAACGTTCACTCCCTTTGCAGTTGTGAGACTATATTCAGTGAGCCTTTATCAAAATTCATTATAATGTAAAAAAATGTCTCACTTTGAACACGCCAATGATGGTTTTTCCAGTCGTCCCACCGTTGCCCCCTACTCTTTCTCTCTCCATTACTCCATCCTTCAACTGATATTTCCATGACTCGAGGGAGCCATATCTCTCCGTTGCCACCACTGGCATTTTCTCTTTCTCAATTTAATGAAACACCACCTGCACGGTTAGACATATGTTTGTAAATAATATATTTAGGTATGCATTTTATGCAATAGTACTTTCTGTTGCATGTTTTCACTTACCAAAGCTTTACTTCCGTGTTTTCAGAATCCACGTCAGCTGTACAAATTCTGTATTTTCTATTGGCTAAGGACTGAAACTGTCCCTGCAGTTTAGATCAATCCCGCGATTGCTTTGGGACAGCTTGATCCAGAAGTCACAGATCATTTTCCACAAGCATGAATTCTGCTTGTTTGTAGTATTTGTCTGTGTGTGTGTCTGTGTGTGTCAAATAAAATCAATAAAATTGTATTTGTCACATGTTTCGTAAAAAACAGGTGTAGACTAACAATGAAATGCTTACTTACGGGTAATTTTCCAACAATGCAGAGTTAAAGATACAAAAATGGAAAAGTAAAATAAAAAAAAGAATAACAATAATGAGTAACAATAACTTGGCTATATACAAGAAGTACCAGTACTGAGTCGATGTGCAGGGGCACAAGGTAACTGAGGTAGCTACAGTATGTACATATAGGTAGGTGTAAAGTGACTAGGCAACATGATAGATAATAGACAGTAGCAGCAGTGTGTGTGAAAGTGTGTGAGTGTGTGGCGTCAGAATGCATCTGTGCGAGTGTTATGTGTGTCTGTGGACGAGTGTGTGTGTGTGCTTGAGTGACATCACTGTTGAAGAATGCAGTCTGGTAGTCCCCAAGTACTGAAATAAGTATTCCTTACCTCTGGGTCAGAGAACAAAGAGTAGTTTGGCGGAAGTCTTGAAACAGGGTGTGCACGTTAACTTAGACTAGAGTAGCAAAACAGTTGACCTATAACAGAGACCTTGAGAGAGTGGGCATATCTCAACACATAGTTATCCAATTACCTAAATCATTCTCACTTACGATGAACCAAAAATATTGGGAATTGTATGTGTGTATGTGAAACAAAGCGTGCATGAAAGGTGTGAGTTTAAAAGAGGGATACAGGGGGAGACAGACATGAATACAGTGTCATAAAGATATTATTAACATGTACAGAGGAGGATAAGGAAGGACAGAGTACATGAAACCAAGCTGTTTGTTTTCCCTCAAGGCAAGGCATGTTTTGACTCACCTATGCAAGTTTTCAGGAATGTTGCACAGAGAGAGCAAGAGAGAGAGAAGAGAAGCTAAGAGGCACTGTATTCCATAACATCGTGATTGATAGAATAATAGAATGTGGAGAACCAACAAGTATGGTTGAAGTGGAGGTAGAGTGTAGTTAGATATAGATAAAGGTAGGGCCTGAGAGTGTGGGAGGGAGTGGGACGAAAGAGGAGGTTAAAGTGTGAACAGTAAAGGGGCGTGGAGGTTTCACACAAGAAAGAGTTATAATCCACTCCCAGTTTCTCCTTTTTCAGACACCACTAACTTTCATGGTGACCACAACCAAAACTGAGACTGTAGAAGAAAGACAGCCAGATTGCTCAAGAAAATATTATAAACAATAAATATCTGGATAACATTTGGACATGTTAACTCAAGTCTTCACGAACCTGAAGCCACAACCAACTAGCAGCTGTGATCATTAACTAAATCCAGAAAGGAAAATAAATCAAAGAAAAGATCAGCTTTCTTCTTCACAACTCTGTCAGCCGTCATAAGTGAGGATTTCAGTTTGACTGGAGAGTAGACAGAGGCATACAGAGCTGTACTTTCCCAATCAAGATCAAGCCTGGACTAGTAAGCCAATTATTATCTGTGATATTTTTATGGTGTGTCATATACTATTGTTTCATTTCAGATACTGTGTGCTTTGTTAATCCACAAAAATGCTGTTATGTTGTTCCGTCTGTAATTCCCTTTGAGAATGAGTGTATGAGACCATATGGGAAAAGAGCTTGGCATCGCTCATTCATTGCGTTGCGTAATCAGGACTTTACAGACACTCCAAGTTATTTCCCTAAAATACTTCTCCTTTATGATCAGTTGATGAGGAGAGCTCAAGAAAAGCCCCCAATAATGTTCTGTTGCCAAAGACTGAAGGGAGAGACTATTACAATGTAACTATTCTTCATTCATTGATAGGATCTTTGCTGTAAGAATACATATCAAATTACTGGAATTCACCAGGTCAAGTCTGAAACTGGGACAGGAAAAGGTTTTTCATGTTAACATTACAGCAGTAAGATAATGTTGATGGTATCTAATGACATCTAACACACTTAAATGTGATATACACTGAGTATAAAAAACATGAAGAACACCTGCTCTTTCCATGACATAGACTGAACAGGTGAATCCAGGTGATCCTTTATTGATGTCACTTCAATCAGTGTAGATGAATGAAGGGGAGGACATGCTAAAAAAAAGCCTTGAGACAATTGAGACATGGATTATGTGTGTGTGCTATTCAGAGGGTGAATTGGCAAGACAAAAGATTGAAGTGCCTCTGAACAGGGTATGGTAGTAGGTTTGTGTCAAGAACTGCTACGCTGCTGGGTTTTTCACGCTCAACAGTTTCCCGTGTGTATCAAGAATGGTCCACCATCCAAAGGACATCCAGCCAACTTGTTGGGGTGCAACTCAATATAAGGAAGGTGTTTGTAATGTTTGGTATACTCAGTGGACATACAGTCATAACATTTCCCTCTTGCTGTTTTCCTTCTCCATTACTAATGTTAGCACTCTGGCATATATTCACTTGCACACTGCAAAGTGTAATCATTCCAGTTCTTCAGGCTCCTGTTTGATAGATAGCAATGCATACCTCATCCCATGGGGCATAACAGTGTTCTGTCTGTGGAAAGTACCCTGGCAGAGAATGAGCATCTCAAACCATTTTTGTTGGCATGTCAGTGAAAGACTATTACAAACAAACTAATTTACTTTCAGTAAACTAATATCCTACATCCTTTATGACAATGTCACAACTGCAAATAATACAGTACTATCAGACTTGAATAATTGTATTCCCTTGTTCTGCATTTGATCTATCCTCTGAACTCTCTGCTGTATCTCTTTTCTCCTCAGAAATGTCTGCCCAATCAGCAACAATGGAGGATATTCCACTGACTGCTGTCCCAGGGACAGGTGAAACGACAGATGCCCAAAATGACACCACCTGCCTTCAAGTGATCACCTGCTGTGGTCGTGACCATACTGTTCCCTCCTGTGCCAAGGACAGGGACTATAGGAGACTGGCCATTAGCAGCATCATCTGTGGACTCTCCTGCATTGGCATTTTAGCTTTGGTCAACTCAGTCAAGGTAATTTCAAGCTTTTTTTTTTAAACCTGTTTTTGTAAACATTCTGTAATGTAATAAAAGGTGTTGCCCCTTTAGGAACCATCTTGGTTCTCAAAATGTGCACATCTACACTTAGAGTCTATATCTTAGATATGAGTCATATCAAAATATAATGTACTCTTCTATCCCTATGACAGGCTCGAGAGGCAAGGAAGACGACTCCAGAGAAGGCTAAACAATACTCCCAACGGGCAAGAACGTTTGGGATCATTTCTATTGTGGTGTGGGTGGTGATTCTGGTACTCAGCCCACTACTATTGGTACTGGTGTCATACATACTCACTCTGATAGACTGACCAATTCCCAGGAACCACCAAGGTGGATGTACTGTACCATAAGGATGGCTACAGGACAGCGGTCCAACTTCTTTAGTATTGATCTTGGACTGCCGTGACACTGTGAGGTGGGAACAGATGGAAAAGCACCTCCAGTGACTCAGGGAGACTCCACTGTATACAGCCTTCCTAAGTATCATTCTGATAAGGCTGTCTTGCTGATAAGGATTTACAAAGGCACCTTTAACTTTCTTTTGTGTCACTCTGGAATTTATCGCTGGAAGAATGGTTTATAGTTAACATTCAAGTGATACCACAGCTATAAATACATCATAAATATTAAGATATTTTGACATTTATCAGTAGCCCAACCAGACTTTTAGCACTTAGAGTAAGGACTGTAGTCAAACTACCTTCTTCCTGAATAAGAGGTTGGTTCGGAGACGAGAGATGAGCAAGGGGACACAAAATAACCACTTGTTTTTGAGATAGCATTTAATGGACACAGTTTATTTTTTGACATGAGTCCAGGACTGTTTGAGTATAAAACAGATTTAAAAATTCCTATATAAATTCAAAACAAACTGTGAGGCACTATACAGGAGCCTGACTCCAAAACACTCCCATGTCCACTATCTGTCTCACTTTTACCATTTATGATATGCAACATGAACTTCATTTTTGAACAATGTTATATTTTTATTTAGCAGTGAAATAAATTATTTGTATATGTGAGGAACTAACTATGAATGTCTAATTATAAAGGACAGATTGTGAACTAGGTATAATTAAATCAGTGCAGTGTTTCTGATTTACAGTAATAGTGAAAACTGCCTTTGGTTTTAAATACCAAAAATGTACAATACTTCATTTTGGTTACATTACCATTTCTACATTTACTGTATTCATGTTATTGCCTTACTTTGTATTTTATATTTATACATTGCATGTTTAAAATGATTTTTTAATTAAATTAAAATATATTTACATCAATTTGATCTGAATTAAGTTCCTTTTCAGGCTATTTGCCTCATTTACATTAAGTTAATATAGCTACAAATACCTTTTACTTAATATAAAGTCACTCTCTAGCTGTAACAAGAAATGCATACAAATACATTTATTCAATACAAACCACACAGTAAAGACAAATATTTTCAGAAATATAATTACAAAAAATGTGATCTAACAGAAAAGTAATTTGTATATACTAGCAATTTTCAATTAAATATTGCTATCAAAACAAATATTACAATCCACAATGATACAAAACATTAAACTAATTGCATTGATGAAAATATTCATGCTAATGTTTCCATAGAAATACTCATTGAAGTGTCATGACGTTTATGTTCAATTTTACACAAGTAACAATTCTACATAGAATGTTTTACAAAAATGTATAAAATGGACAATATACATTTTATTTGCTATAGTTATGATCCGGAGGTGAAGAAAACAATACAATGTAATGTGTATACAAGTCAAAAATTGGCAGGAATAATCAGGCAACAATTAAAGGACGGTTCTAAAAAAAAATATGAAGTCTGATTGTCAGAACCAGAAACATTTTCTTACAGCTGTAATTTGGCCAAAAACAGAATTCTCAACATTCAATATATCTTGAAAGTAGCTGCCATTTGATGCTAGTTGCCAATAACAGGTTTGCACCTACAGCTAAATTGGGAATTAACATCTGGAAATTGTTTGGCTAGTAAGAATCCTTACTTGAGAAGTATGTGCATACAATAACTGCTGTGTAAATATACATTGATGTCAATGGATAATATCCACAAAGATTTGAGTTGCATGTGAGCTTCCAAATTTAGGATTCGGTAGCAAGTGATTAATAAAGCAGAAAGTGTTTAATAATGATTAAAAGGCTGAGGCATTGGCATATTAAGAATGCAGATTATCAACAAAACTGAGTGCAGAAATAATAGCAGTTTTAAATACACAAACACTTATGTACGAACTGACCTAAACCAATGATATAAAATGCATTACATTCATAGATAATCAAATAATACAATAACAGTATATTCCATATCGTTATCTACAAATAGTACACAATGAAAAAACAAAATTTCTTCAATTATCATTTTAAACAACTCAATGGAAGGTAAATAATACACCCCCACAAAAGAAAAACATTGTAAACAATTACAGAAGATGAGGACGAGCTTGATGTTGGATGGAAGGCAACGGGGCTGGGCAATTTGTAATAAGAATATTTTCGAAAATGTAAATGTGCTTTTGTCTACCCCTTTGATTGGCATTTGTCAACAGATATTCTGGTCAAAAGCTAACCAGGAATCCAGCTGGTCAAGCTTGGAGCAAAGAAGTGAATCAAGCTCGTGTAGACTGAGGGTGGGGTGATCTTTAGAAGAGGGGGAACCCCCACGCTTGGGCCTTCCAAAAGGAGAGCCAACCCCAGCTTTCCTGGGTAAACCACCCCCTGCCCCATCACCAACAAGTGGCTTCCTTGGCTTTCTGGCCACACCAACCTCTGGGAACTCCACAAAACGCTTCATGCGCTTCTGACCAAGGAGGGAATGAGACCCATCGCGTCGACTGAGTGGCACCTCAAATATGGTCTCCAGCCGTCTGGGACGAATAAAAACACAGAGCAAGGAAGTTGTTAATGAAAGGAAAGTTACAGTCAATCATTACAATGATGATTACATGTACTGTAGGATGAACAATAAGATGCATGAGTGAACAGTAACCTTTCAGGGGGCTTGGTGAAGTTTTTATTAGTGTAGATTTCCTCCAAACTGAACTCCTTCTTCTTCACCCTGTTGGAACACAACAGATTAGTTGGGTTTTTTGTAATTCATGTCATCACATTTTATGAATACAGGTAGCAAGTTTACCATATACACAAAGGCACACCATCACACACTTCAAATACACATACCTGATAGGCTTGGGCAGGCCCATGGGTGTGAGGTTGTGGAGGGGTTTGGGTAAGGCTTTGCGAATTCGAATGGATGACACTTTCCTTCGTTCCTCATGTTTGTCAGTTTCCAACTGTGCAAACACCACCAGTGTTACCATGGTGAAGGTGGGTTAAAGCCAGACTCACTTATCTACTCATCTTCATAACTAATCACAGTGTATGTCATATGTAAATGACATAGTTCACATTAAATATTACGTGGTGAGTGTACCTTAATTTCAGAATCTGACAATGCTTTTTCCTCTCTCATCCCTATGGCATCGAACTCATTCCTGAAACGGTTGCTGTCCTCCACATTCTCCCCATCCTCCTCACGCTGCTGGCTTGTCTCATTCTCCAAGGGAATCTTTGACAATGCACTGGAAACATGGTGGAATTAATCATTTTTAATTACCGTAATCAAAAAGGAAAATATTTATTTTTGAACAAAGGACAAAGTGGTGTTTTACCTGCAAAGGGAGGAGACTGAAGCAGAGGATATGTCTGATGTCAGGTCACAGGGGTCGGAACTGGAGAACAGGTGACGTACAGAAGAGCAGGATGGTGAAATGGAAGAGGAAACACTGGAGGGGGAAGGGGAGGTATCATGACTGCAAGCATTACTAGTGGCAGCTAGACTTCCTTTTCGCAATTTCCTGGAGAGGAAGGCCAGGGGGCTTGACAGGAAGCAGGAGGCCCAGACAGAGATGGAAGTGGAGAGTGGCACACTGGGTAACAGGTGGTAGGATGGGTTGCCCAATGAATAGGACCTTCTTGAGGGGAACACCTCCTTACGCAGGCATAACGGAGCTATCTCCCGCTCAATTTCCACACTAGAGACAGTATGACGGCGTGGACGTCTGGACGGTGCAGGAGGAGTGGGGACAGGAGGAAAGAGGGCGGGGTGGAGCCGGGGTACGGAGAGGATCCTGCCGTGCAGAGAGGTGGTCCAGTGGCTGTCATGGTGGAGGAGAGCAGGGATCTCTGGGCAGGAGTAGCTGCGCAACAGACGCTTGTTAAGGGTGTTGTTATCTGATGAAAAGTCCATCTGCTCACCAATTGCGGTATTTCTCTCCCCCTCTTCTTCCTGCCCCCTCTTCCTAATCACAGGCCTGTGCTTCCTACATTGAGTCGCTGCTTTCTTTGGCTTCTTTTTTTGCCCCCTCCCCCTGAGCCTCGTCTCAGAGGGTATAGGCAGTTCAGAACACTCATCCTCCTTCCCCTGCTCCTCTTCCATCACCTGGTCAACAGTCTTGTTCTGGCCAAGGTTAGTTGGTTCAGAGGCAGTGGAAAACACTTCTACATCAGAGTCCATTGCCACATAATTTCCTTGCATAGCCATAGAATGTTTCACTATATTTTTGTTCAGCTTGATTGAACATTTGGGATAAGTTCGCACAGGCCAAGGCACAGTTCTCTTTTTTGCTTCAACTGTTATTTGATTAAGTTGCAGGGACTGAGTTGTCTCGTCATTGTCCTCTGTGGACGGACCTCGGCTGACTCTCTTACGTCCACCAAGGGGTTCCACAAACCTCTTATCCATCAGTAACGCATCACTGACAGACATTTTATTAGATCCATTCCGACTCTTCTTTGGGCTCTTGCTAGAGTCAGACACACTAATTTCTGCTCCCCAACCTGAGTCTTTGTGGACAGCCACCACTGCGGAAGTCTGTAATGTCTGTTGTGTAACGTCTGAAGATCTAGAAGCTACATGGACATTGTCATCTTTGCTGGGCTTCAATGAGTGCAAGTGATCGGCACCAACATCAGTTAGCCCTGAAGACGTGCCAAGCTGTTGGGTTGAGCTTGAGTTATGAGACCTCCTGGATTTATTTTGTTTCGGTGGTTTTAGTGGACGACTCTCTTCTGAAGTGATCTCATTCAACTTCAGACACTTTTGTTGATTTTGAGATGACGCCACTTCAACCACTGGGGAAATCTTCCTCTTCTTACAGATGTAGTTTTGCTGATTTTTGGATGACGTTTGAGGCCACTTCCCCTTGATATCCAAGAGCTGCTCAGAGACGGGCAGTTCATGATTTTCTTTCATCAAAGCGGTTGTCATGGTAGTTACCATTTCCATATTACATGCTGAACTAGAGTCAGTGTCACCATAACTCAAGGCACTGGTCATACCCCTACTATTGCTGGCTGCTATGCTGTTGTCACACAAACTGTCATTACTGTGCTCTAGTACACTCCCATTACTTGAAGTGGCCATTACTGTGAGAGACGTATTTTTCTTAATACGCCCACTTCGACCTTTACCTTTGTCCTTCATCATCTCCATCAGAGGTACATGTGTTTCAGAGGGGTTTTGAGTGGTTTCAATGTATACGGTAGAACTCTGGCTAACCCGAAGCAGCACCCTACTTTTAAGAGACTGAGATTTAGAAGTTGCACACGGTTTTGTTCCAACCCCCGGCTGGACAAGTTCTACATCACTTGCGTGCTCTACCGATGTTAATGTGTAACTTTCTAACTCAACATCTACCGTGTCTTCTTTTGTAACCTCTTCACATCGCTCTCTTTTCGTCAGATTCACTCTTTTCTTTTTCTCTGCGTCTCTCTTGATCGCTGTAAAAGGAGTTGCTCTGCATCTCCTCTTAACTTCCTTTGCTGAGCCTGCCATATAGCCTTGCTTTCCTTCACACTCATCTATCTGCTTTTGAAGACACTGACTGACTGAGGCACAGTTGTTCAGTGTTGTGTTTACAGGTTTTCTGGGGCTTTTCCGGATAGACATATGTGACTGGGAACCACACACCAACATGTTTCGGTCTTGAGGCAGACCAACAGCTTTTATGCTGTCATCATCTGTCTGGCATAGACTCTCAGAAGGGGTATTGTAGAAAGAGGAGGATAATGGACTAGATGTTTCACTGTCAAAACAGTCCCAGATTTTGTACTCTACATACGATTTTGTGGCAAGCCGTTTAGCCTTGGGCTCACAGATTCCTACTTCAGCTGGTAAACTAGAGATGCGGTCTGCTTCAGATGAGTTAATTGCAGCAGAGGGACTGCTCTGTGATGCAGCTTCATTTAGAAAAACACATTTTCGGCGCAATGGTCTCCGGTGAGCCCCTGTCAAATCCACCTGCTCCTCCATTTGAACAATGAGAGACAGCTTGGACCCACATGAGGAACTTGAGGGGTCAGGGGGTTGAAAGGACGTGGAAGAGCATGAGTTGAACTGGGACTCCGTTGATTCAGAACCACACTTGATACTGCTTCTGAGTAGAGGACTAGGCTGCATACAAGGTAATGAATCATTATTATTGGTCTCCTTTTCTGAGCTGTTTGACATACAGGTGTCCCTTTGCGCATCTCCAGGTGGCATCATATTTTGTTTCCCCTCAAGAGAAAACTCATCCTCTTCTAGAGTGCCGTGGGTTTTTAGATCCATGCTGAACTTTAAGTGTTTACGAGAGGCAGGGTCATTTCCTCCTCTTCCAGCTTCAAAGTGTTGCACTGTGCCAGAGGTTAGCTCGTACCCAGGTCCTTGTTGGTGAAAACTATGAGAGGCAGAGGAGACGTCTACATCTGGTTCAGGTGGGGAGCCATTGGGTTTGAAAAGTCGGACGGGACTCATGACAATCTGTGTGAAACTGGCCATCTTGGATTTAAATGACTGAAACAATGGGCCAATCACCCATCGCTTCACAGAGGTCTGGTTTCCAGGGGACTTTCCACAGCCAATCTCTTTATCCGCCTCCATGCCTGATTGGTTGAAATCATGTTCAGTCTTGCCAGTAGTATTTACATCTAAAGTTAATGTGGAAGAGGATGGAATCGCTTTGTTAATTGAGCCTTTCGTGTCTTTGTTCCTACAATGGAAAGAAACAAAAAATAACACATGAACAGAGAAAAACAACACTATTGTACAAAATACAGGTATGTTTAACAAACTACAATTAGGTGTAACGGTATTATTCATCCAAACTAAGAATAGGCACTACCAGCTTGTTTTCATGAATACTTATGAATGAATCTTAACCAAATAATTCCCTGACTAGTACCCCTACCTTAAACTACAGTTGGGGATATGAAGAGGTTGAACGTAATCAGACAAGCCTTCCCCTAATCTGAAAGTTTAACTCCATCCATTTCACTTCATCTATTTTTCCTCCATCCTTTTTCATCACAAAAGAGATCAACCTGGCCAACTGAGCAACACCCTCCATGATCACTGATCTCACGAGGCAGGTTTCCATTGACCCAGGTTAATTTGACAAAAGCAATGCAAAAAAAAAACATTAACGTGTAATTAAAAACAGTAGCTATAGGAGAGTTTCTAATGATCGACAACATTTGTATCCATTCGACAGGGGGCGGATTTACATTTTTGTTAATCTTTATTGCAACAAATGATGGAAATTATATTTTTTAAAATAAATTATTGCTGAATAATTTAAGGTATGTGGGGCACGTGATGTTATCACCCAACTATAAAGCTCCACTCAACATTTAATTCTAAATGCCTACTGTTATCTAAATGTATTATTCAACTATGAAAATAATGTTTCTTTGCAAGATAAGATTGGTCTTGACTTTCAAGAAAGCCTGAATTGCTTCGCCTTGCTTTTCTGGTTGGCTGGATGCAAGTTTCACCATCCAATTATTTCAGATCTACAGGAGTGCAGGTTTCACAGTGGCACATGAGAATTATATGAGCGGTTCCCTAACTTTTGGGGGGAGCGACCCCACCATGTAAATAAAGTGATAGAATCAACAGCCAATGTTCACTGTTTTCATTGGGACTATGACAGTCTATTACAAATCTGTCCGACAGTGCTTTTGATATTATTTAAATCTGAAGGAAGTATGGTTTGAAGTGACTGAAATGCACCAGAAAGGTATTGGGAAGTTCAAAAGATCGGCAATCATTTTGTATGACCTTTTCTGTAGAAAATACTATCATTGGTGATGTTCTTTTCCTCCCAGTCTTATTTAGTGCCTGGTCTTGTCCACTCTGTTCTAATGAGTCCTGTGCAGCTTGTGGGCATTGTAGAGGGAAACAAAGTTGCATCTTTCAGTGATGGGGTCATAATATTTTGTTGCTTAAACAGTTCAAAAGACTTCACCCATTTTTTAAAATATTTTTTTTATAAATACAGAAACCATTGTTAATTACAACTGCATCTAGCAGCTATCAGAGGTTACTGATGTAACCCCAGTTCTATGAACCAAGAGCAATTTTATTTATTTTTATCTCAAAGTTTCTCACGACCCCATTTTCAAATCAGGCGACCCTAGTTTGGGAAACGCTGTATTAGAATGTGGCAAATAGTCAATTATTGCATTCTATACATGCTGGCTTTTGAAGGCCACACAAAACATAAAACAGATGGGTTGGAGGGCATACAGGCAGTAACCAATTTATTAATGCTCAATTTGCCTAAATGGTTAATGGAAAGACTTCAACCAATCATTTTTTTTTTTTAGGTGTGACGTATTATGTCCAGCTGTTTTTAAATCGACACGAGATAGTTAATTGGAAACGCACCGTAGCAGGCAAATGTTGCATCTATTTTCTATGCGAACTTGCTAAATGTTGACAAAAATCACTTGATAGGTTAATGGAAACAGCCACTGACTCAATCAATTTCTCCACCCATGGTAAAACACTTAGTTTCTAGACATTTGAACAAATCAAGTCATATGCACACAAAAAACATTGAACTTCTATGCAAGTCATCATACTCACTTAGACACTTGACATTCTGATGCAACATTGAGATCCAAACCGCTCTGCAAAGTAAATATTTACATCATAAACATATCCATATAGTGTAATCACTTTGCCAATAATTGCCTCTGCCTTTATCACGCATAGTGACCATGAAAAATAAATAGGTTATTAAAGATTTTATGCAACACAAAAAAAGTTGTTTTTTGGTAGCAAAATGGCTTTTATATAGACAGCGACAATCTGCAATAAAACTGATTGTTAATGTAAACATCACTGAGGATGTCTGGCTATCGGCAAGTTAGGTCAGTCATGTTTGCAGACACCAATTATTGCTCCTTGCTCTGCATCTCTAAGATGCAGCAGACCGTGTAAGAGGATTAATTTACATATTTCTACCGGTTACACCACGGCATTGTGTAGGGCACTGTACTGCCAAAACACAGTGCACTTGGGATGGGCCATGTCTGGAATGACACATGGTCCTGTCCAAACATCGTTGATATACGATCGTATCATCTATTTTCTCTCTCGGGAAGGGGGGTTGCAGAATGATTTACAAATTGGTAGGGCTATGTTTCTCATGTACATAAAGAAAATCAAATATCAGTTATATTAGCCTGCTGTGAACCATCCAGAGGTGTAGGGGTAAATGGGAGTCAGAGGGGCGGGGGCACTCAGGGAATCCCTGCCGACGTCACAGGATTCTCCGATCACATAACTTATTACCGGCGCAGGTGAAGGCACGGGGGCAATTATGCACAGGGGGAAAAAAGAGAACAGTGGGAACCGCAGGAGGGGAGGAAGGAACGGACAAAGAAATGAGGACAAATATAGAACGAAGAAACCAGAAACGGACAGAAGAGGACATCGAAAGACAAAGAACGAATTAAAAGATGAAGAACGTGAGTGATTCCTGTAAACGCGAGCCAATGCCAAGCTAAGCCACAAAAGAGACTATTTAATTTGTTGATTATCGAAAGGCTCATTGGTGTGTAAGTAAAGTGCTCTGAACCGAGCTAGGACTTTGTTTCCTTTCTTTAACCAATCGAGTGCCATTCTGTGAACATTAAATACATCACTTATTTTTTCAAATTAAAAAACTGACTCTTCCTCTGTTTACACCAACCCTCGCTACCGCATAGATCGGAACCCCTCTGGACTGATCACACTACCTTTTAAAAAACTAATATTATAGCCGTACCAATCGTAGGCTATTGTTATTTCATCTTGATCACCTGGGTAAGCGCATTTGCGACATTCCAACAGTAGACCACAAGCGAAGGGAAAAGGTGAGAGGAGAGTGCGTAGATGGTAGGAGAAGGAATTATACATCGAGCAAATTGATGATGCTGTTTGTATGTGGCTGCTATGAAAGTGAACCGTGAGTGCGGGTGATCCTGGGTGTATTCATTCTACCGACTCTGTTGAGAAACTTTTGTTAAACGGAAGCAAATGGAGTGAAACAGGTATAAACCTATTTGTCCAAATGAAACTCTCATTTGCAACTGTTTGGACTAATGATTACACCAAGATCAGCTAGATGCAGGCAAGTGTGCAAGGAGGTATTTAATGTGTCACTGTCTGTCACCTTGATAACTCCAATTTGTTGCGCAGCCTGTGCACCTACATTATACACTTTAATTCATAGGCTACGTTGTAGCAACCTCATGATGGGTATAGGGAAAATCATGTGGAAGTATCATGTAGTAGCCTAAACCTATCGATGTTACATTGAGCAGGATAAATGGAATATGAATGACAGTGATCCAATACGCTGTAATAGAAATGAGGCCATGCTCATAAAAATGTAATAAAAAATTGTCCACCCTAATCTTACCCAGCACCGACCACCACTAATGTACAGACAGATTATCTAGAGTGGATACAGTAGAAAGTGGCCCATGCACAAATAGACATTTATTGCATACCTTTTTTAGCGATTGTTTGCAGGGGGGATCAACACTCATTAGCTTTACTGACAGGGACTGAGACACTTGCATCTAAGGATCAGAGAGGAGTGAACTGATTACCAAACAAGACCCTTTTAAGTAGCCTATAATATCTAAGAAACCATTAAGACTTAAACATGAAACTACCACACTGGTCTCCCTCTTGGCAGGGGATGTATTTTGTCTGGACTCCGCCACTGTGTCTTTGGGCTCCTGCTTCTTCGATGTCTTCTGAATGCGCCCACTCCTCCTCCTGTCAACAGGCTTTTTGCCATCTTCACAGCTGTGGGAAATGAACAGTTATGGTTTGGACTCTTCACCAGTAGCTCTCAGTAATTGCGATGGTGGTTAAAAACATGGGTTTCAAACAAGCAAGGATATAAATACAATAGGGGAAGAGGGAAGCAAAAGGTGCCAGGGGAACTATACCTGGGGGTGATGGAGGAAAGAGGGAGAAGGTGGGGTGGAGGTTCGCTGTGAGGGGGGTTACAGAAAGGGGTTGGGGGAACCATGGCATCTCCCTCCATTGGACAGACTATTTAGGGGAGCAAGTCAGGAAACTAGATCAACATCCTCACTCTATCTGTCTTTCTCTGTAAAGACAACAGAAATAAACATGCTGGACATCAACATAAGGGAAACATTTGATAAACATACTTTTATCTAATTTTCAAATTAGGAAGGCACTGGCTTGCTTGCTTATGGTATATGTTCAACAATTGCACAGTAAACATTTGTGCAAAATGTACACAAATGGAAAGTGTTTGCTAGCTTGTGCTTTTATTTTCATCCAGCTAACAACACATATACAGATAACCTTCTAGTTTAACCTTTCCAGAATGAACAATAAAACGTGATTTGATTAGTTTTACCTCGTCAGCTAACAAATACGTGAATAAGCCACTAATAGCTACCCGTATTTGATCAAATGCATAATTTTTGCCTCCTATTGACAATATATCATTTTCATGCACTCTTTTGAACAAAGCACATTATTTGTGTTGTCATGGGGATGGTACACCGGTGTAGGCCACTTCTACAAGAGCTCGTTATTCGTTAACTAACAGTAGATCTGTGTTGTGCATATCGTGAACTTCAATGCAATAGCCGGCTAAGGTCTATGTGGTAGTCAGCTAGCTAAGTTAGCTTGGTAAAGTCGGGAGAATTCAATCATTTCAAGGAGGATAACGTAAAATGAGGGTAGGGTGAGTATTAGTAGTTAGCTAGCTAACGTTAGCATATTCGCACTGCTGAGATAACGTTATAGTCATAAACATTAAAAATTTGCATATTTTATGAAGCCAACTTGAAGTAGTAAACTTACCGCACCGCCCCAATTATTTAGTAAGAAAAATATGAAGTTTTGTTATAATATAATTGTGTACAGACATCTTTAACGTAAACACGACGCAGGACGGCGCCCAAGTTTAACCATTTCACAAATGTCCGTTCATCATGAAAAGTTCCACTGGCACACCGACCAAAAAACCAATCAGAGGGAAGCTTTCACATGGAAGAAATCCCTCCAGAAAATCTAACCAATGAAGGAAAGCTATAAACGTCTCTCAACCAACTGCATTCTAGTGAAGGTATCTTGTTAGGTAAGGACGGCCAACAGAAGTCTGAAAGCAGTCTTTGTCCTCGAGTGATGTATATTAGAACCAATCAGAAAGCCGGAAAGCAGCTTGTTCAGAAACCAGTGTAATACAAAATATTATTTTAGCAAATTTGTCTAACTACTCTTAAAACCAATGTTGTAACACTGTGCACTATATAGAAACCAAACAAATACTTAGTAAAATGCATTTAGCAATGTTTCAAGACCTTGCTTGTAGGCTTAGCAGCAGACAAGAAATAGACTATATAAAATACCAATTTGTTTATTTTAAAACAGGAAGGCTACATACAATAAGAGATCAGATAACAGAGAATTTGGATGTCTGTGTGTGTGTGAGCGAGAGACCATCATTGGTATTTATTAGGATCCCCATTAGCTACTGCAAACGCAGCAGCTACTCTTCCTGGGGTCCACATGAAACAACATAATACATAAATTATTAGTCAAGAACTGATCATGGTCATGTGTAAAGATCAAAGTCTAGTCTCTTGGAATTGTAGAACTGAGCGCTTCCCTGTTCAATCCTCCTGCAGTAAACACCATCTTTGAAATAGCCCTCATCCACCCAGCCCTGAAAGAGACAGAAAATAGGGATTACTGGACAGAACCGGCCTGGCCTAATCCAGTATAACCAGGTACAGGATGATAAGGGAAGAAGGGAAGAAGGAAAATAAACTGTGTGACCACCAGAAAAACAGACCAGTAGCAGAATGGCAGGTACTGTTGATGTTCCTACCCCTAGGACAGTTACTAGAGCAGAAGTGCAGATACTACTGCCCTTAATGTATTGTCCATTATACTGTAATAGAAAAGAGAGATAATTCAAACCTGCATCTGCTGACTGCTGAAGGGGCCGTAGAGTTCAGAATTCTCCTCTGTGTCCCATTTATACTCCCACATCACCTCATCACTCACTTAAGACAAACAAAATATGTTTACACATACATCTCAAAAAAGTCAACAAAAATTGGACCTGTAATAGTAGTGTAAATGGTTTGGAACCAGCTGACCGCACACCAATTTACTCTCACTAACCTATCTCATCATCCTGATCCTCTTTGTCCGGAGCTTTGACACTGTGCTTCTCGTCAATTTTGTCTGCAAACATGTCAAGCTCATCTTCTTCCTCCTCCCCATTTAAACTCCTCTCCACTGATTGCTGCTGGCTCTTCCCTTTCAGTGTGTAGGCCAGTTTTTCATACGTCTGCTGGTATATTTCAAACACCCCACTCCCAACCAGTCTGTCTGCAAGTGCCGTGAGCCTGTCCAGTTTTTCGGTATCCCTATTTGTTTCTTCTGCTTTCCCGTTCTCTTCCCTCTGCTTTCCCTTCTTACGCCCACCTAGGCCTCCAAGCCGGCGAAGCCCTGCGGCAACAGTCTCCCCAGGTAATAGCAGCTCCAACACAGCCTCTGTGAGCTGATGCTGGCTGTAGGATGCCAGGGGGTCTTCAACTGGCTCCTTTTCTTCTTCCATGTCTTCCTCTTCGTCACTGTCTGCCTGCTTCTCCTCTCGCTGTTTCTCTTCTTCTGCCTCATCTTCATCCCCCACTCTCCTCCTCCTCTTGGCTGCCAGACCTTTCTTCTTTCGTTTAGTAGGTTGCTCTCTTATTTTCACCTAAAGAGCGAGACAAATACATTACTTCACTGTGTGTGACATTTCTACAGTGAACAACTAATCAAATAACTAAAGACACAGTTACCCAGTCAATGTTGTCAAGCCAGTTGTCCCTGATCTCCTCATCCTTTTTGACATAGTAGTTTCCTTCAGAGTCAAAGTGCCCTTCTTGCATCTCCTCATCCAGGTTAAAGGGTGTGATGGGAACTCCCTCGTCACAGTCAATTGTTGCCCCCTCCTGACCTAAAACAAAACATGCACTTTTAGACATTAACAGGTAGACTCAGCGATATGACAGATGCAATAACTAAACAGCATAGTGGATCAATTTTCCTAACAGCTAAGAGTGTTGAAGCGCGATGCTCAACTTCTCCGCCGATTTGGTCCTGTGGCTACCACGTTGTAATGGGTAAGGCGAACCCGTGCACATGCGCAGATACTGTGTGTGACTGTGTCAGAGGGAAGTCTTGCGTCTCACTCATCCCAAAATCTGCGGTGCTGCTTGTGGCAATGTCATTTCTCAGTCTACCTTTAAATAACTGGAGGGCCAGGTCTCAGTTATGGAGACAATCAAATTGGTAAGACAAACCTTCCACATCGTCACTGGCCAATATGTTGTATTTGCTGCTGCTCTTATCTCCATCTTCTTCCTCGTCCTCCTCATCACTGTCCAGAGAATGTTTTCCCTTGAACCTGGAGCCCGGCCCAACCACGTCCTCACATAACTGGCGAGATCCCAGGTGAGATAAGGCGAACTGGTCAGTATAGAGAACCCTCAAACAAATGCCTCTAGCTAACACAAGTAACTGAAAGACTCTTACATCAAAAAGCAAATTTGTGTTGGTCAGATGTAATTCTTATGTCCCACTCTATGCTGTTAAAAATTAATGTAGCTCTGTACTTAAGATCTGAGAACAAGTGTTTGTGGCAGCACCTTTTTCTTTGGAACGTCCTCATCCAACAACTCTCCACCATCACCGTCCCCAAATGTGACTTTTCTTTTTGACATGCTGTTGATGACAGAAGAGAAAACAAATCTACATGTACATGTTTGTAGTATACATGTCTATATATTACTGTACTATAATGAATCAAATGGAAGCAATCTTCCATTCCAAGCAAAAAAAAAAAAAAAAATGTAAATCTTCTTAGCTAACGTTAGCTAACTACTGCGCTAGCTAACGTTAACAAGTAACGTTAGCGAGCTAACTAACGTTATTAGCTAACCATTTACTGAAGCTTTTGAATAAGTATGTCATCAATATTTAAGCGAGTAACGTTACACTATTCCACGTGACGTTAACTTACGTGATACGATTATCTCCACAATAGTGTGACTACTACAGCTATAGCTAGCTAATTTAGTTTTGTTTTGCTAGCTGACTAACGTTACAGTACTAGCAGGTACAAAGCAAACAACGACACGTGCAGAGTTAGTAAGTAACGTTAATTTAGCTAGCTTCACAACACCTTGGATGGATAAGGATAATTAAAAATACCAAAAATACAACATGTATCTAAATGCAGATAGCTAAGGAAAACACAAACTACCTCGCTAGCTACTAGCTATCGATATGAACAGTCTGCAAGCGACATTCAACTAAACCGGAAGTGATGTCGAACCTGACGCGTACAGTTCTGCGGCGTGTTCAAGAGGTGTCACGGTCTCAAAAAGTTCTCTAAACAATTCAAAACGTTCAGCACCAGAACGGGGTGTATTCAGAGTGTGTTAGTTTCGAAGTGTTTTAATGTTTTGTAACGTATCTATCTCCATGCAAGGCCATTTCATGGGTGTTTTTGGGGGGGATTTGCCTCTAGAGACCAATTTATTGAAGGCCAATGACACTCCTCCTTTTCTTAGGAGCCTTGTGTTGTTACTATGTTCAGGTAAGTCACATAGTATTTTTATCATCTTTGGGCTTTGATGATTTCAGTGCCAGCACAAGTTGGTCGAGGTCAAATAACTCTCATTGTTCTCAAGTCCTTTTTTGTTTTTATTGTTCATAAAATGCTTAATTTCAATAGGTAAAAACTGCAATGATAAAGCTCTGTTTATGTGGCTCTGGCCCTCATTACCACTCATGTTAATGTAGTGGTGCTATGGGGTCCAACTAGGCCTTAATGAGAAGATTCATTCTTGGTTATGAATCAATCACCAGAGGAAGTAAGGAACATTTAATCAACTTCAAGAACACATTTAATATAGTAAGAATTTTTTCTAAAGCATCACTGAGGAAATTAACTTAACATTTTACACAGAACAGGGAAGTGAGGAAGAACACACCCTCAATGTATACTATCTGGGTAGTAGGTGTGGACTTAAGCGTAGAGGGGAAAGAGAATATTGTGTGTCAGGGTTTTGTTTCCAGGAAGTGGGTTGAGTTATTTATATTTCAACACTTGTCCTCTAGTACCCATGGGAGGACCTGTGTTCGTAACCTGAAACTTTATATTTAAACATTGTCTAATTCTAGATGTGTTGCGGTGAACACAAACTACTGTGGGAATTAGACTGAGAGGAACAAGTGAAGGTTTATGGCAGAAAATCTAAAACATATACATTTGGATGGATAGAGAGTGACCCTGAGAGGTAAGCTTGGATGACACATTACTCCTCCGCTAGACTGGCAAGAGATAGAGATGGAAATTGTGTGTAGATTTAAGATCATTGTCATAAAGAATGGACTAGTTGAATACAGGACGATGGCAACTGGTTACTGGCAATGTTGCTTTACTGGTGAAAAAGAAAGGAGGTATTATGACAGACAAACAAGGCTCAAATGTTATGTGTCTGTACTACTGGTGCTGGATATATATTATCAAGGATGCCTTTCATCCTCTAAAGGATCCTCTCTTTGTTGGAGAACGTTGTAATGAAGATCCATGAGAAGATTTTAACACATTACCTATCCTGCACCTCACCGATAAATAAAGAAGGATATCTCTACAAAAAGGTATTGTAAAACTTGACAGACACTAGCAAGAGCCAAATTACATTATCAATATGCTGTGAGATTCTGTTATAACACAGTCTCCTCTTGGCCTTTTGAGTTTCCCTGCCTAATAATAATTATGTCTCAACTGATATTTGATATTTGAAGCTACTTTATTATTATCAATGTCAGCCCACCCCCCCCCTATTGATATATCACTGACATAAATAGAACATTGAAATGGAGGGCTTGTATAATGGCACTCATTTGGGTAAAATTATCTCTGTATTTATCTCCGTATCTATTCTCACTCTTTACAACTTCCCTCCATCAAAAATATTGTTACTTACTCCTCCCTTTCTCCATCTTTCACCCCACCATCCTGGCATCCTCCTCTTACACATACCACATCAGAAAGAGAGGACCTCCTCCTACCAGAGGCGCTGGTTTGTCCTGAAAGCCAATCTGCTGTTCTACCAGGAGCGTCCGGCAGATCGACACCTGCTGGGGTTTATTGTCCTAGAGGGCTGTGCTGTCCAGCGCTGTGAGTCTGAGGGAGGACTGTTTGCCTTCTCCATGGTGTTCAGAGGTTCAGGGCTGAAAACCTACAGGCTTGCTGCTGAGGACCAGCTGGGCCAGGAGAGCTGGGTCAAAGCCCTGCTCACAGCCAGCCACTGCTACCTTTCACTGCTGGTCAGAGACCTGGGGAAGCAGTACGAAGGTGAGTGTGTGGAGAAAGTGTGGTGTGTGTGTGTATTGTTGTATTCATGCTTCAAAAATATGTGTTCCTTTCCTGCCTCTCAACCTGTATTCTTTTGTCACTAAGCAGAGGCTAAACGCCAAGCTGGCCCTGCTGAATCTCATCAACGAACCACTGTGACTGGTCCAGGCTCAATGTGCCTTACCCAATCCATGACTTACCTGAACTCATGCTCCTCCTCCTTCCTCATGCCAGGACCAGTGAGGAGAGAAGGGGGAAGCCACAGTGCCAGTAATGTATTACAAGCCCCTCCAATCCCCAGCAAAGTGATCAATAAGAGGTCCCCTAAGCATTGGCCCAAGAGAAACGCACATGTAACACCGATAAATGGACCAGCACCACCATATGGGGAATGGCCACAAGTGGACTTTGATCCTCTAGAGGATTTCACCAAGCTACATGATTACTATGGAGAGGAGGTGAAGCAGCTGAGAGCTGATTGGCTGAGGAGGAGGCAGGAGGAAGAAGAGCACCTTGAGGAGGATCTCATTGACCTAAGTGAACACTGACCCACAGAGATCAGACTGTCACCACTCTGGTTATTTTGATGAGGACTTTGGTGTGAATGCCAGTAATCTGAAATAAGAAAGTGACTTTATAATTTGAGGAACTAGAGCATTAAAGAAGAACTAGTCACCTGTGTATACATCATGATGGGGTCCTATGAGGTTGATGATGACCCTCAGAATGTCTTGTCACAAAGCAGAGACTCATCATCAAACTCATAAGACTATCACCCTTAGTGGTGTTGCAAACAACCGGATGCATCCGGTTCTCAGGGATACAGCCCTGATGTGGGAACTCTGCTCGGCTGTTTCTTTTCCGCCTGCTACGTTAGGTTTTAGGAATATAATCAGCTCATGCTGTATACACAGGTGACTGGTTCCTCTTAAACACTCTAGTTCCGCAAATTATAGTCACTTTCTTATTTCAGAGTACTGGCACACTTACGGGTTTGTCTGTTACTGTTTGTAAATTATCATTAAAATCACTGGTATATTTTCTAGGTAATATTGATGGTGAGTGTGAAGCTTAACTTTCTGTCAGCAATCAGGGTAGTTATGCAATATTGAAGCAAAGAGCTTCCAGTCGAAGGTCGCATCCACTATAAGGCCATGGTGCTTACCTACGGAATAGCAAGATAAACTGCCCCTCTCTACCTTCAGGCTATGCTCAAAACCTACACCCCAACCCTAGCACTCCGTTCTGCCACCTCAGGTCTCATGGCCATCCCACCCCTACAGGAGGGCAGCTCCCGATCAGCCCAGTCCAAGCTCTTCTCTGTCCTGGCACCACAGTGGTGGAACCAGCTTCCCCCTGAAGCTAGGACAGCAGAGTCCCTGCCCATTTTCCACAAACATCTGAAACCCTACCTCTTAAACAGTAACTTAAATAAACAGTATCCTCACCTCGATCCCCCCCCCCACCCACAAAAAACAACAACATCACAGCAACACTTCATCAGCGCTTGACCCCCCCCTTCCAGCTCTGCTTCTACTGATAGCTATGTTATTGAGGAAATACAGTGGGGCAAAAAAGTATTTAGTCAGCCACCAATTGTGCAAGTTCTCCCACTTAAAAAGATGAGAGAGGCCTGTAATTTTCATCATAGGTACACTTCAACTATGACAGACAAAATGAGAAAAAAAATCCAGAAAATCACATTGTAGGATTTTTTATGAATTTATTTGCAAATTATGGTGGAAAATAAGTATTTGGTCACCTACAAACAAGCAAGATTTCTGGCTCTCACAGACCTGTAACTTCTTCTTTAAGAGGCTCCTCTGTCCTCCACTCGTTACCTGTATTAATGGCACCTGTTTAAACTTGTTATCAGTATAAAAGACACCTGTCCACAACCTCAAACAGTCACACTCCAAACTCCACTATGGCCAAGACCAAAGAGCTGTCAAAGGACACCAGAAACAAAATTGTAGACCTGCACCAGGCTGGGAAGACTGAATCTGCAATAGGTAAGCAGCTTGGTTTGAAGAAATCAACTGTGGGAGCAATTATTAGGAAATGGAAGACATACAAGACCACTGATAATCTCCCTCGATCTGGGGCTCCACGCAAGATCTCACCCCGTGGGGTCAAAATGATCACAAGAACGGTGAGCAAAAATTCCAGAACCACACAGGGGGACCTAGTGAATGACCTGCAGAGAGCTGGGACCAAAGTAACAAAGCCTACCATCAGTAACACACTACGCCGCCAGGGACTCAAATCCTGCAGTGCCAGACGTGTCCCCCTGCTTAAGCCAGTACATGTCCAGGTCCGTCTGAAGTTTGCTAGAGAGCATTTGGATGATTCAGAAGAAGATTGGGAGAATGTCATATGGTCAGATGAAACCAAAATATAACTTTTTGGTAAAAACTCAACTCGTCGTGTTTGGAGGACAAAGAATGCTGAGTTGCATCCAAAGAACACCATACCTACTGTGAAGCATGGGGGTGGAAACATCCATGCTTTGGGGCTGTTTTTCTGCAAAGGGACCAGGACGACTGATCCGTGTAAAGGAAAGAATGAATGGGGCCATGTATCGTGAGATTTTGAGGGAAAACCTCCTTCCATCAGCAAGGGCATTGAAGATGAAACGTGGCTGGGTCTTTCAGCATGACAATGATCCCAAACACACCGCCCGGGCAACGAAGGAGTGGCTTCGTAAGAAGCATTTCAAGGTCCTGGAGTGGCCTAGCCAGTCTCCAGATCTCAACCCCATAGAAAATCTTTGGAGGGAGTTGAAAGTCCGTGTTGCCCAGCAACAGCCCCAAAACATCACTGCTCTAGAGGAGATCTGCATGGAAGAATGGGCCAAAATACCAGCAACAGTGTGTGAAAACCTTGTGAAGACTTACAGAAAACGTTTGACCTCTGTCATTGCCAACAAAGGGTATATAACAAAGTATTGAGATAAACTTTTGTTATTGACCAAATACTTATTTTCCACCATAATTTGCAAATAAATTCATTAAAAATCCTACAATGTGATTTTCTGGATTTTCTTTTCTCATTTTGTCTGTCATAGTTGAAGTGTACATATGATGACAATTACAGGCCTCTCTCATCTTTTTAAGTGGGAGAACTTGCACAATTGGTGGCTGACTAAATACTTTTTTGCCCCACAGTATGTACTTTATATGCCTGTGATATGTGGTTGTCCCACCTTGCTATCTTAAGATGAATGTACTGACTGTAAGTAGCTCTGGATAAGAGCGTCTGCTGAATGACTAAAATGTCAAACGTAAAAACATCCTTATGGTGTGTTAAACATCATATATATTGATGTGTTGTTACACACTGTCAAGTAAAGGCTTCACATCCCCGTTTAACAAAATAATAAGTTACAGTGCAGCACTATATAATTAGGTGTATATCTTTCATGTTAAATGTATCCATTATTTTTAAGAAACTTTAATGCGCACAAAGATTGATGCAGCTCAACCATGCTGTACCACCAGAGGGTGCTACAAACACTAGCTGTGAATTAAACCATTAATGTCCACTGATTAAAAAGTGTGACAAGACTCAGTTTAATTCAATCATAATATTGTTATAGAGAGAGACATTAGTATCGACGAGCCCTCTCTGGTATTGCCCTGATGGGACATCCATCCACCAGCCAACATGTAACACATTCAGTTGAAAAACCAAGAGATGAAAAGTGAGCTAATATTAACAGGACCAATGTAGTCTCATGACAGATGTGAGGTTTGGATCTGGGTTCTGAGATAAGGATATATGAGGATTAATATAATGTACACTAGTGAGACACCAGTGGTAAAATAAACAAGTTACATATTTAAGAATATCAGATCAACGGATCAAACTGAAGTTCACACACGGTGGCAGGTATCCTAGTGGTAAAGAGCATTGGGCCAATAACACAAAGGTTGCTGGTTGAATCCCTGAGCTGACTAGGTGAAAAATCTGTGAATGTGCCCTTGAGCAAGGCTCGCATCCATATTTGCTCTGGGTAAGAGTGTCAGCTAAGAGTTGAAACTTTTAAGTTGAAGTGTGAAAGTGGTTTTCTATGTGTGTCTCAAAGATGAGACTTTGGCTTCACCACATACCAGATATTCATACCAATCATCTAGAATGTGATAGATTTGTCCAGGGGAGCGTGGAAGTGTGTCACCTTACACAAAGCACATACATCTGTATATCAACACCTCCTCACACTGTGACAGGATATAAACAAGCCATAAGGTGTAACCCAGGGCTGTTCAATTCCGGTCCTGGAGGGCCGAAACACTTCGTTTCTACCTGGTAGTTAATCGCACTCACCTGGTGTCCCAGGTCTGAATTAGTCCCTTATTAGAAGGAGAGGATGAAAGCCAGAAGTATTTCGTCCCTCCAAGATCGACACTGAACACCCCTAGTAACCTGTCTTATAATAAAGTAGGCTATGTGCACTCTATATAAGGAAGTATGGGGTCCTGTTACGGAATTGTGTGTAGATAATGTATGGTACACCATATGACCAAGCATCCTTGACAGTAACTTCCCTGGTTAAATAAACTAAAGTATAACGAAAAATGACTTTACTTTACACTTTACCATGGCAATAACAAGGCAGATCAGAGGTCATAGAACAACACAGACAACCGATGGCAGGTTACAGGCCCTACCATAGTCCCCCGACACTGGGGAAGCTTCTCACCTGTCTGGCGGCACTTTGGGTTTAAGTCGTTTAAAATTAAAATAAATCAAAGACACCAGACTGGAATATATAAAAACAACTAGATGAGTGGATGAACTATGGATGGACAGTTTTAAAATTGATGATGAGTGGGGGGGGGGGGGGGGCAGACAAGTTTCCTTTGCTATTTTGGTCTTTCTCAGCTGTCCCTCATATATATTCTCCTCATAGCTCCTCCTGCACCCTCAGTCCCCCTCCCTGTGATCCCCTCCAACATGGCATTAGGAGTGGAGCACTTGAGGAAGGAGAGAGAGCACTGTGTGTTTGTGTGTGTGTGTGTGTGTGTGTGTGTGTGTGTGTGTGTGTGTGTGTGTGTGTGTGTGTGTGTGTGTGTGTGTGTGTGTGTGTGTGTGTGTGTGTGTGTGTGTGTGTGTGTGTGTGTGTGTGTGTGTGTGTGTTTGTTTAACTACCTTCTGAGTCGACAAGGAAAAATGCTATTTTAGGCTTACGGGTTAGGTTTTGGGTTATGGTTACAATTGGGGTTAGGGTTACAATTAAGGTTAGGAGTTACGGTTTGATATAGGTTTAAGGTTAGGGGTTTAGGAATAAAGTTAGGGTTACGGTTAGGTTCAAGTTTAGGGTAAATAGTTTTTAGGATGGGAATCAATTCTTTGGTCACCACAAGGATAGCAATATAAAACTGTGTGTGTGTGTGTGTGTGGGGGGGGGGGGGCTGTCTGACTTTCTGTGTGTGGCACTATGAAAACAAATGAAAGTGTGTGCATCACTAAAGTAGGATCCCTAATAAAACCTAGGAGAAAAAAGGGCATTGGTCAGAAGTTAACAGTGCCTGAAGTTTCTTGGGTTTTTGTCAAAGGTTAACAACCTGAGGTTGGTTTTAGGGAGTATAGTTTCTTTAGCACTCTTGCCACTGATGGTGAAAACCCCTTAACGTGACCCTTGTGCTAATCAAATTAGCAAAATAAAAAAAATCCCCATAAAAATCTGTCTGTTTAAGCTTGAGATATCTGAATTGTTTTGGGATGGGCTGCGTCTCCAATCCATCGCATTCGCTGATGTCGGCCTTCTGCATCTGCAGTGGAAAGGGGCGGTGCCACAGCGGTGTTTGTCAGTCTTCTTGCAAAAATGTCTGTAGCATCCAATTAATATTACCCCACCATCGAAAGCTGTGACTCTCATGAACACCTACAAATCGTTGTTTGGCTCTACGACACCCACAAGCCTAACAAGACTCGTTTGAAAGTAATTTCCTGAGCTTTCTTGTATCTCTCAGATATAGGACAGACACTTTAAAACATGCTTCCTTTTTTTGCCATGTATGAATATGTTATTCAATGCGTTTCTATGGGCTAATAGCAAAAGGCCAAATTCAATGTTCTATCAAATAATAAAATACTGTATATATACACACATTACACAGGAGGCTGCTGAGGGGTGGATGGCTCATAATAATGGCTGGAACGGCACGAATGGAAGGGCATCAAACACATGGAAACCATGCGTTTGATACCATTCCATTAAATCCGCTCCAGCCATTACCACAAGCCCGTCCTCTCAAATTAAGGTGCCACCAACCAACTGTGATACAGTATATACAGTGGGCAAAAAAGTATTTAGTCAGCCACCAATTGTGCAAGTTCCCCCACTTAAAAAGATGAGGCCTGTAATTTTCATCATATGTACACTTCAACTATGACAGGCAAAATGAGAAAAAAAATCCAGAAAATCACATTGTAGGATTTTTAATGAATTGATTTGCAAATTATGGTGGAAAATAAGTATTTGGTCACCTACAAACAAGCAAGATTTCTGGCTCTCACAGACCTGTAACTTCTTCTTTAAGAGGCTCCTCTGTCCTCCACTCGTTACCTGTATTAATGGCACCTGTTTGAACTTGTTATCAGTATAAAAGACACCAGTCCACAACCTCAAACAGTCACACTCCAAACTCCACTATGGCCAAGACCAAAGAGCTGTCAAAGGACACCAGAAACAAAATTGTAGACCTGCACCAGGCTGGGAAGACTGAATCTGCAATAGGTAAGCAGCTTGGTTTGAAGAAATCAACTGTGGGAGCAATTATTAGGAAATGGAAGACATACAAGACCACTGATAATCTCCCTCGATCTGGGGCTCCACGCAAGATCTCACCCCGTGGGGTCAAAATGATCACAAGAACGGTGAGCAAAAATCCCAGAACCACACAGGGGGACCTAGTGAATGACCTGCAGAGAGCTGGGACCAAAGTAACAAAGCCTACCATCAGTAACACACTACGCCGCCAGGGACTCAAATCCTGCAGTGCCAGACGTGTCCACTTGCTTAAGCCAGTACATGTCCAGGCCCGTCTGAAGTTTGCTAGAGAGCATTTGGATGATCCAGAAGAAGATTGGGAGAATGTCATATGGTCAGATGAAACCAAAATATAACTTTTTGGTAAAAACTCAACTCGTCGTGTTTGGAGGACAAAGAATGCTGAGTTGCATCCAAAGAACACCATACCTACTGTGAAGCATGGGGGTGGAAACATCATGCTTTGGGGCTGTTTTTCTGCAAAGGGACCAGGACGACTGATCCGTGTAAAGGAAAGAATGAATGGGGCCATGTATCGTGAGATTTTGAGTGAAAACCTCCTTCCATCAGCAAGGGCATTGAAGATGAAACGTGGCTGGGTCTTTCAGCATGACAATGATCCCAAACACACCGAAGGAGTGGCTTCGTAAGAAGCATTTCAAGGTCCTGGAGTGGCCTAGCCAGTCTCCAGATCTCAACCCCATAGAAAATCTTTGGAGGGAGTTGAAAGTCCGTGTTGCCCAGCAACAGCCCCAAAACATCACTGCTCTAGAGGAGATCTGCATGGAGGAATGGGCCAAAATAACAGCAACAGTGTGTGAAAACCTTGTGAAGACTTACAGAAAACGTTTGACCTCTGTCATTGCTCTGTCAACAAATTACTTTTGTTATTGACCAAATACTTATTTTCCACCATAATTTGCAAATAAATTCATTAAAAATCCTACAATGTGATTTTCACGCCAGAGCCGCCCGCCAGTCAGGAGCCGCCAGAGCCGCCCGCCAGTCAGGAGCCGCCAGAGCCGCCCGCCAGTCAGGAGCCGCCAGAGCCGCCCGCCAGTCAGGAGCCACCAGAGCCGCCCGCCAGTCAGGAGCCGCCAGAGCCGCCCGCCAGTCAGGAGCTGCGAGAGCCGTCCGCCAGTCAGGAGCTGCCCTTCAGTCCGGAGTTGCCTTTCAGTCCTGAGCTACCCCTCAGTCCTGAGCTACCCCTCAGTCCTGAGCTGCCCTTCAGTCCGGAGCTGCCCTTCAGTCCGGAGCTGCCCTTCAGTCCGGAGCTGCCTTTCAGTCCGGAGCTGCCCCTCAGTCCGGAGCTGCCCCTCAGTCCAGAGCTGCCCCTCAGTCCGGAGCTGCCCCTCAGTCCAGAGGCGTCCTTCAGTCCAGAGGCGTCCCTCAGTCCCGTGGGCCCATTTATTAGGGTTCCCAGGCCAAGGTCGTCGCCGTTCCTAGGAGGCCACAGAAGCGGACTAAGACTATGGTGGAGTGGGGTCCACGTCCAGCGCCAGAGCCGCCACCGCGGACAGATGCCCACCCAGACCCTCCCCTATAGGTTCAGGTTTTGCGGCCGGAGTCCGCACCTTGGGGGGGGTGGGGGGGGGGGGGGTACTGTCACGTTCTGACCTTAGTTCCTTTGTTTTGTCTTTTGTTTTAGTATGGTCAGGGCGTGAGTTGGGTGGGTTGTCTATGTTAGTTTTTCTATGATTTTCTATTTCTGTGTTTGGCCTGATATGGTTCTCAATTAGAGGCAGCTGTCAATCGTTGTCCCTGATTGGGAACCATATTTAGGTATCCTGTTTTGTGTTGGGTTTTGTGGGTGGTTATTTTCAGTCTTTGTGTGTCTGCACCAGATAGAACTGTTTCGGTTGTTTCTTTGTTGTTTTGTTATTCAGTGTTCAGTTTTGATGATTATTAAACATCATGAACACTTACCACGCTGCACCTTGGTCCTCACCTTCTTCCACCGACGACAGCCGTTACACCGATTGCTCATTGGCCGGGCAGCCAGCTCTAGGAAGAGTCTTGGTGGTTCCAAACTTCTTCCATTTAAGAATAAAGGAGGCCACTGTGTTCTTGGGGACCTTCAATGCTGCAGAATTTTGCAGTGCCTCGACTCAGTCCTGTCTCTGAGCTCTACGGACAGTTCCTTCAACCTCATGGCTTGGTTTTTGCTCTGACATGCACTGTCAACTGTGGGAACTTATATAGACAGGTGTGTGGCTTTCCAAATCTTGTCCAATCAATTGAATTTACCACAGGTGGACTCCAATCAAGTTGTAGAAACATCTCAAGGATGATCAATGGAAACAGGATGCACCTGAGCTCAATTTTGAGTCTCATAGCAAAGGGTCTGAATACTTATAAGGTATTTAAAAACATTTTTTTATACATTTGCTAAAATTTCAACAACAATTTTTTTATTCTCTTTGTCATTATGGGGTATTGTGTGTAGATTGACTAGGGGAAAAAATTAATGTAATCCATTTTAGAATAAAGCTGTCAAGGGGTTTGAATACTTTCCGAATGCACTGTATATATATATATATATATATATATATATATATATTAATATTATTTGTTTTATTATTATTATTTAATGAAACATTGAATTTGGCCTTTTCCTATTAACTCAGATATATACCACTACAGAGGTATATATGGTCCTTAGCCGAATGGTCCTTGGTATAACCATCTTACAACAACTCCATATGTTAGACTAATAGAAACCCAGGCTCAGGCCCTTAGACTCTAGGGGGATTATGGGAGACCTCACTACCAACACCAATAAACATGGTCTAATAGACACAAACACTGTACCAGAGTGTTCCCAAAATATTGAAAATATTGATGCAGTGACAGTATTTTATGTAACAACATTACACATGCATGTTGAACAGTGCAGTTATGTGCAGTGCCATGCAGAATGTGAGAAGGCCGTTTCAATTGCCTGTGGAAATCGCTGGACATATGAATATAGAAAGTGTAGACAGAGAAATATATCTACCCATGCATGCACATGCATAAAAATGTACATTTCAAGTCGCTGAGAGCACAAAATGTGTTTATTTAAGCCTTTAATATTGTAATGGAAAAACTAAAGTCAATGATAGGTTGATGTGCCACACTGAAGGGTGATGGTGATGGAGACTATGGAGGGATGGGACGGTGCCAAGATGTGTCCAGCCAGCCAGCAGTCCATCAAGCCTTTTATTTCCTGAATGTCCATATTAGTCCACGTGGGACACTAAACGTATGGCCTGGTCCCTGTTGTATCGGGTTCCCTTCATTCCAAGACTCCTGGGTCTATTTCTGATCTCTTGTAAGGTGATAGCTTGTCCCTCATTCTGCCAGTCGCTTAACTTTTGCTTCAAACTCATCCCTCCCTCTCTCTCCCTCTCTCTGCCTCTACAAATCCAAACTTGAGGCTGTGGCTAAAGTTAGCACGGTCTACAGAGGTATATAAGCCCTCGAGGATAGGGGTTTAATGCGGCTTCACATCAGTCTCTTCTCTTGTTGACCATCCAAACCTCCATACATACCGTCTCGAGATGGTGAGTAACACCGGTCCTCACTTTCTGACTGCTTACCTGTCCACTATGTGTGCTGTCGATGGGAACCTCCAGGAATAACACAGCATTTCCAGATTTTCTTGTTTTTCTATGTTAAGCTTTTTTGCTAGATTGAAAAAGAAATTATGGAACAACTTTTTAAAACTCAACTGGACTTTTTTGGGTGGTGACATTTTTAGACATTTTGTGTAAAGCTGTTCCTGGATATACAATATCATTCACAGGATCTAAACATTTTGTTAACACTTTATTAACAACATTTATATAAAAGATGCTGTAAAAGGTTAGCTACCTGAGGATAATTAATGTTTTAATACATCCACATTCAAAAACATCGTCCTCTGTCCTGAGCCAGAGAAAGATTGTTCCTGAACTGTTCTGAGCAAATTTCAAGAGCTAGGAAGTAAGGGATGTTAAGCTACATTGAAGACATAGTGGCAGGATTTAATGGTGGACCACACATATTCACCCCACATCACACTGATAGTCAGATCAAAGACTGTAACGCTAGATGGCGGACGGAACAGTGTACTGGACCTACACACAAGGACATCCACTCACCTGTCCCTGACCAGGAACAGCTTGACACTGAAGTCAAAGATCACTAATTGGCCTCCTGAGGGCTACAGCTGCAGGATGAACAGACCTAGAAGGTCCCATTGTTAAGCAGTTGATGTGTTTGTCTTTCAGGCACCCAAGAAGGCCAAGAGGAGGGGAGCAGCAGCAGAGGGCGGTTCCTCCAACGTGTTCTCCATGTTTGAGCAGAGCCAGATCCAGGAGTACAAGGAGGTGAGGATTTCTTAACACACTATGCAACACCTCATCACTTTTACACCTTAAAATGTCAATGGGACAGATTTCCTTTCAACTCCCTATCTGGGCTGAGAGTGAGTGACTCTAGTCTGGCCACCAGTCAGTTTCATTGTAACCTAATTCTGATATAGAGTGGCTGAAATAATTGCTAACGCTGAAACAGACAGGCACAGCGGCTAAATTGATACTGTTATAATCATGAGTCAATCATGGTGTACTGTTTTTCCTTGTTTCATTAAAGGAGCGAACCCCAAATTAGATTTTGGGGGCTGGCCTCTGATTGGTAAATTCTCAGTGCAGTTGCTATTTTGTCTGTCCCCCCTCTCTCCCAACTTAATAAAGCAAAGAATGTCATGAGGAGAAGCTCTGAAGTTTCTGTAACCTTTTGAAGCTCTCCAGGCCTCCCTCTCGTCTGAGCCTTCAGCTGTCACTCAACCTCTCATCTTAAGTCCTCTGCTGCTGAGGGCTGCATGATTAAGTATGGCAGGACAACTGGGCCCTGGCTGGCACTCTGCACAGAGGAGAGGGGAAGGGCAGTGAGGGGGGCGGGGATGAACGGGGGGTGACTGGGGGGGATGGGGGGTGGACAGGGGGAGAACAGGTGGGGACAGAGTGGAACAGAAGGGGTGGGGGGGGGGGGGGGGGGGGGGCACCTTCTTGAGCTTCTGATAAGGTCTAGAGTTTGGAAGGCAGGTTAGTGTACCTGATTATGAGGAGAGGAAGGTTGGAGAGGTGAACGGTATGTAGATGAAAAACGGAGGGTAGAAAGTGGAAGGAGTGTAGGGAAGGATACTGTGTGTATGGAAGGATAGATAAGGTCAGGAAATAGGGATCTGGAAGTAGGTGGGAGATTGTATATGATAGTATGTGTTTTCAAAAGTGTTGTCAAGGGATATGGGCACAGACTTGACGGAGGGAATTCTTGCTGCTGTAAGTGATACAGACTTCTTAAGTGTCACTTGGGGAATGTCTGACATCATCATTGGGACAGTCTTAACACTTTGCAATGATGGGGGGAGTGTGTGTGCATGTGTGTGAGTCAGGAAGATGGATTACCAGCTGCTTTTTTAAGTTCAAGATCAACCATGGGGGTCCTCTTGGGTTTCATAGATGTAAGAGATGAGGTCCAGAGACAAGCTGGGACAGTGGAAGAAGGATTTAACAGGTGTAACTTAATGAGCTCTCCCTAAATGAACGTGTAAGAATTTCAATTTCTTCTGTTCTTTTTAGGTCTCGCCTAACAAGGGTTACATAGCATTGTGCCATAAATAGGCAGCACCTGGCACTTAAATGACCATAGTTGACAGAGGTGTCTCTAAGTTGTATGGAGTGCACATGCTACACACGTCCCACTACGCACAGGACTGAACCCACCCTCCTCCACGTCCCACTACGCACAGGACTGAACCCCCCCTCCTCCATGTCCCACCACGCACAGGACTGAACCCCCCCTCCTCCATGTCCCACTGGGGATGACAACTTGGCAGACTCTGGTGACTGGTGTTCATGTCATGTCAGACATTCTCTGTCTTCCTCACTTCTTCCCTCCCTCCTTCCCTCCTTCTCAGGCTTTCACAATCATTGACCAGAACAGAGACGGTATCATCAGCAAGGATGACTTGAGGGACGTGCTGGCCTCAATGGGTGAGCAAGGGTTACATTTAAGACCTTTTAAGATTCTGAGGACATATTATGTGACTGACTTGTCTCTATTAAATGTGTGCCTTAGTATGTCCACAATGTCCAATATGTACTGTATATGTTTGTATGTGTTTGTGTGTGTGTCAGAGAGAGATAGATAATGGTCCTAGCTAACCTCCACTCCCTCCCTGCTCTGTAGGCCAGTTGAATGTGAAGAATGAGGAGCTGGAAGCCATGGTCAAGGAGGCCAGCGGCCCCATCAACTTCACCGTCTTCCTCACCATGTTTGGAGAGAAGCTCAAGGGTGGGTCTATAACTCACTGTACTTGCTTGCTCTATTTATGTTTCACAATCTCCTCATTTCTTGGTTTGACTCTGTTAGGCTCACTGTCTAACTTGTTATAACCAGGTTATAATCGCTTCAAAGTGTTAGTGGCTTTCTAAGTACACTCCCATATCTGATTACATTGCATGTGTCTTGCTGTCAGTGTAACATGCCTGACTGACGCTCTGTGTGTCTCAGGTGCTGATCCCGAGGATGTCATCGTTAGTGCTTTCAAGGTCCTGGACCCCGAGGCTACCGGTTTCATCAAGAAGGAATTGTGAGAATATTTCCTTCCTTATTTTACAGTTGTAGTAATGAGTGCACTCCATAACAGAATCCACAGCTTCATGAATGTTTCTGACTTTGTCTCACTCTCTCTCTAGCCTTCAGGAGCTCTTGACCACTCAGTGCGACAGGTTCTCTGCAGAGGAGGTGAATACATTTCTAATCATTCAGTTTGAATATCATCATGATCTCTCGTTGTCCCTTGACTTGGCGAGTGGCTGACCCTTCTTCTCCTCCCCTCAGATGAAGAACCTGTGGGCTGCCTTCCCCCCAGATGTGGCCGGCAACGTAGACTACAAGCAAATCTGCTACGTCATCACACACGGAGAGGAGAAGGAGGAGTAATGAAACAGACTGAAGAAAAGAAAACAGCCTCCCTTGCCATTCTACCTTCCTGCTCCTCTCTTCTTCCTTCTATTCTCTCATACCTTCCTTCTCTTTATGTGTACTCATGTGCTCTGTCTCTCACTCACACAAATTCTCTAAAAGACTCGTCTCTACTAAAGATATTTGTGTGAGAGCGGGTGCTCATGGGTTGTCTATGTTTGTTCGTGGGGATATGGGATTATTTTCAATAAAAATGATCTTTTAACATCTCCATCTCTTTCTCATCCGCTTTCTCTTCCCTTAACCCTCTTTTTCATATCTATCGTTGGTTGTTTCCCCAGTCTGTTAGAAGAAATGCACACAGCAAGTCGTATTCCACTACTGTGGTATGGATGTGTAAACCCCAAGGTGAAATGGAGCACCAGTCTTTGCCTCAGCTGCAACAGCTCAGTGGTTAGACCTGGAAGTCCTTTCACTCCCCCTTAATTGAACCCTCAGGCGGGCAAATAAACCGAACAGAGGGATATCGTTCTATAAATATTGTAGATGTTAACTCCTGTAGATAAGGTGGGGAAATAGGATATTCTAAGAAGGAATGAGGCTAGAGAAAAACATGGTCTCCTTAAAGTGACGGCTACGTTTTTCTCAAGAAGTGAGAAAGGCTGCTAGAGAGAAGAGAAAGGACCCAAAGAAAACACTCGTCTTCACCTCCTTTCCCTCCTCCCTTTCCTCCTTTACCTCTACCTCTGTTTTCTATAAGCTCCTTTGTTTTCTGCACCTGGACTAGCTTTAGTCTGCCAGAAACTCCTCTGTAATGAATAAAAGGGACTAACTGTGAATAAAAGCTCTTATCTTTTGTACACTAGTGTCTCTGTTCATGAGTGGTTCTGGTAGAGTGGGATTGAGAAACAACAGGGCTGGTGTGGGTGTATTTCCTGTGCTGTGTGTACAGGGGGAAGAAATACAAACTGTCTGAGACACCAAAGTCTTATCTGCAGACTAGGTTCATTGGTAAAGACAGCAAAAATACACCTTTACTGCCCCCTGCTGGACCATAGACTGTCTGAAATATGAAGTTTTTCCAGAATGGAATAAATTGTTCATGCACAGCTCATTGGGAGAATGCGGGCTATATCAATATGAAACAAGAATGCAAGGCAGAGCAGGGTTCTTTAATATATTATTGGTTATTTTTCATCACAACTGTCATTATCATTTAAATACATCATGTGTAGATTTTCTGCAGGTAAGGAATGCATTTCATTATCTAGGATTTTATTTTTCCACCAATAACAGTTCCATGTAAACTTAAAAAAACAAAAGACATACAGTTGGGGAGAAAGCAATGACAAAATAGAAAAAATTAAAAGCAACAACCTTTAAAAACATCTAATCGGTGGGACGCTCCCGATTAAAAGCAATCAAGCTCAAGGATTTCAGGACCAATGCAGAAATGCACTCAGGACCTAAGTGTCTCTGTTGACTCATCCTGGCTATTTCAGGAGTGAAAACTGATTCCAGATCCAGATCAATTTGGGAGCAATGACAGGATGACTGTCATGACCTCTTGATGACTCAACACAGAATTGAGGACCTTAAGGGGCCTACCCAATTGGATGAAGCCAGGGCCTGCTTGGAGAAATATTGCTCTATCCTGATTGGTTCTGTAGCATTCTCAGGGTTCTCCAACGTCTAATTATTGCCATGAACACTACTGATCTCAGCAGTGGCATTGCTGGCCGTCAGTGCTGCTGTTTGACAACATGCTTTGTGAACAGTAAGGTTTGCATAAACATGTTCAGGTCATCTTCGCTGACTCTACTCTGATCCAAGTGATTCTGAGAAGACTGGAAGCAACATGTGGAGGAAGAAGGGGGAAAGCAGAGGCGTAAAAAAATAACATGAGTTGGGAAAAAAAGACAAATAGTGAACACAAAGGACATTTTGGCTACGATTACACTAAAGACCCTCCTCTCCTACAAAAACAGTACAGAGAATCAGTGTTAAGAAAATCAACGGTTTCCACCAAGGAATGGTATTACAGTAACTAACCGGCACTATCCATCTAATGTACAGTATACATACGCTACATAACACTGTGTGTGAGAGGGTTAGGGAGTTATCAAAACATCATTATGGTGGTTGGTTACAACATACTGGCATGACAAAGACAACTTCAGATCTTCAATTACAACCCTTGTCAGAGTTGACTAAACGCCTCCCAGTATCTTATACAGTACTTTATGACCTTCGGCTCACTCAAATTATGTCATATCTGAAATATTCATGTGAATCTTAGTTGATGGTCATTCCCCTGTTCTTCAATCACTGTCAGGTTTAATACTGTAATAAGGTAAATGGAGAATTGTGGACCTAACATTACCCATAGCTACCACAGTAAACTTGAAATATGAAATGACATAAATAGGATTTGTTATCTTAGAAGATGAGGACAAATGTGCAATAATGAAATCAAAACAGCCATACCAGTATCTAAAAAAAAAAAAGAAATACTTAACATTATCCTCCTTAAACTGGGCTTCACATCGCCAGCCATCCTTCCAGTTAACCAGGTGTCCTTTACTCGCATAGAAAAATAGCAGTCAGATCCAAAATAAAGAATAATACATATATAATATCTGATTAAATTAACCAACTTTGTACATAAATACATCAGAGCCCGAAGGTCAGAGTTCAGAGGTTAATGCTACATTGGCACGCCTGACCCGCCCAGCACCAAGTAGCTTCCTATGGGTCCTAAAGGTGCAGGAGTAAGAGGTGAAACTATCCCATAGAGATGGAAAGAGGCCTCATCATTGTATCCGTGCCATTATGGCAACTGTGACAGCTTCATTGAGGCAATCTCCATTTCAAAGTAGTCCATTTTCTTCTTCCCGATTGGCTGAACCCTCCTGATGACCTGGTTGCACGACTCCAACAGGGTCACCAGTAGGGATCGGTCAATGAAGTTGGAAGTCCCACCCAGTTGACTACATTAAAATGGTGGAAGCCCTCATGGCCCTGCTCATGCTAAAACAGCCTTTTGGCCACTAGAGGCCTCTATCATTCTCTATGAACTATCCAGATGAGATTCAAC